>NW_026699360.1:0-60917 GCF_030435755.1 Ochotona princeps | reverse complement strand
TCTTCCAAGCAGCTCTCAAGGAAACTCAGTTTTCACACTCTATGCTTAGTGCCCTTTGAGTGCATTATCTAGGAATGAACCTGGTAGAGCATCCCACACAAACGAATGCTCCACATGCGGGTTTCACATGCCACCAACTCCACATTCTCAGGCAACTTCAGCGCCACAGCCGTTTTCAGATAGCCCTCAATGCAAAGGCTCTAGACGCAAATATTGGTGTGAGAGCTAATTCAATCAAGGAAACACTGCATGTTGGTGAATGGCATATTGAAGAAGGATCAGCCGAGTGGTTCTTGTGGGAGAACAACTCCATTTGGCTCACTAATTTCACACACCATCAGGCTTCCAAGCAGCTCTCAAGGAAACTCAGTTTTCACACTCTATGCTTAGTGCCCTTTGAGTGCATTATCTAGGAATGAACCTGGTAGAGCATCCCACACAAACGAATGCTCCACATGCGGGTTTCACATGCCACCAACTCCACATTCTCAGGCAACTTCAGCGCCACAGCCATTTTCAGATAGCCCTCAATGCAAAGGCTCTAGACGCAAATATTGGTGTGAGAGCTAATTCAATCAAGGAAACACTGCATGTTGGTGAAGGGCATATTGAAGAAGGATCAGCCGAGTGGTTCTTGTGGGAGAACAACTCCATTTGGCTCACTAACTTCACACACCATCAGGCTTCCAAGCAGCTCTCAAGGAAACTCAGTTTTCACACTCTATGCTTAGTGCCCTTTGAATGCCTAGGACTGAAATGAAGCTTGGTGAGCATCCCACACAAACGAATGCTCCACATGCGGGTTTCACATGCCACCAACTCCACATTCTCAGGCAACTTCAGCGCCACAGCCGTTTTCAGATAGCCCTCAATGCATAGGCACTTGACGCTAATATTGGTGTGAGAGCTAATTCAATCAAGGAAACACTGCATGTTGGTGAAGGGCATATTGAAGAAGGATCAGCCGAGTGGTTCTTGTGGGAGAACAACTCCATTTGGCTCACTAACTTCACACACCATCAGGCTTCCAAGCAGCTCTCAAGGAAACTCAGTTTTCACACTCTATGCTTAGTGCTCTTTGAGTGCCTAGGACTGAAATGAACCTGGTAGAGCATCCTACACAAACGAATGCTCCACATGCGGGTTTAATATGTCACCAACTCCACATTCTCAGGCAACTTCAGTGCCACAGCCATTTTCAGATAGCCCTCAATGCAAAGGCTCTAGACGCAAATATTGGTGTGAGAGCTAATTCAATCAAGGAAACACTGCATGTTGGTGAAGGGCATATTGAAGAAGGATCAGCCGAGTGGTTCTTGTGGGAGAACAACTCCATTTGGCTCACTAACTTCACACACCATCAGGCTTCCAAGCAGCTCTCAAGGAAACTCAGTTTTCACACTCTATGCTTAGTGCCGTTTGCGTGCACTATCTAGGAATGAACCTGGTAGAGCATCCCACACAAACGAATGCTCCACATGCGGGTTTCACATGCCACCAACTCCACATTCTCAGGCAACTTCAGCGCCACAGCCGTTTTCAGATAGCCCTCAATGCAAAGGCTCTAGACGCAAATATTGGTGTGAGAGCTAATTCAATCAAGGAAACACTGCATGTTGGTGAAGGGCATATTGAAGAAGGATCAGCCGAGTGGTTCTTGTGGGAGAACAACTCCATTTGGCTCACTAACTTCACACACCATCAGGCTTCCAAGCAGCTCTCAAGGAAACTCAGTTTTCACACTCTATGCTTAGTGCCCTTTGAGGGCATTATGTAGGAATGAACCTGGTAGAGTATCCCACAAAAACGAATTCTCCACATGCGGGTTTCACATGCCACCAACTCCACATTCACAGGCAACTTCAGTGCAACAGCCGTTTTCAGATAGCCCTCAATGCAAAGGCTCTAGACGCAAATATTGGTGTGAGAGCTAATTCAATCAAGGAAACACTGCATGTTGGTGAAGGGCATATTGAAGAAGGATCAGCCGAGTGGTACTTGTGGGAGAACAACTCCATTTGGCTCACTAACTTCACACACCATCAGGCTTCCAAGCAGCTCTCAAGGAAACTCAGTTTTCACACTCTATGCTTAGTGCCCTTTGAGTGCATTATCTAGGAATGAAGCTTGGTGAGCATCCCACACAAACGAATGCTCCACATGCGGGTTTCACATGCCACCAACTCCACATTCACAGGCAACTTCAGCGCCACAGCCGTTTTCAGATAGCCCTCAATGCAAAGGCTCTAGACACAAATATTGGTGTGAGAGCTAATTCAATCAAGGAAACACTGCATGTTGGTGAAGGGCATATTGAAGAAGGATCAGCCGAGTGGTTCTTGTGGGAGAACAACTCCATCTGGCTCACTAACTTCACACACCATCAGGCTTCCAAGCAGCTCTCAAGGAAACTCAGTTTTAACACTCTATGCTTAGTGCCCTTTGAGTGCCTAGGACTGAAATGAAGCTTGGTGAGCATCCCACACAAACGAATGCTCCACATGCGGGTTTCACATGCCACCAACTCCACATTCTCAGGCAACTTCAGCGCCACAGCCGTTTTCAGATAGCCCTCAATGCAAAGGCTCTAGACGCAAATATTGGTGTGAGAGCTAATTCAATCAAGGAAACACTGCATGTTGGTGAAGGGCATATTGAAGAAGGATCAGCCGATTGGTTCTTGTGGGAGAACAACTCCATTTGGCTCACTAACTTCACACACCATCAGGCTTCCAAGCAGCTCTCAAGGAAACTCAGTTTTCACACTCTATGCTTAGTGCCCTTTGAGGGCATTATCTAGGAATGAACCTGGTAGAGCATCCCACACAAACGAATGCTCCACATGCGGGTTTCACATGCCACCAACTCCACATTCTCAGGCAACTTCAGCGCCACAGCCGTATTCAGATAGCCCTCAATGTAAAGACTCTAGACGCAAATATTGGTGTGAGAGCTAATTCAATCAAGGAAACACTGCATGTTGGTGAAGGGCATATTGAAGAAGGATCAGCCGAGTGGTTCTTGTGGGAGAACAACTCCATTGGCTCACTAACTTCACACACCATCAGGCTTCCAAGCAGCTCTCAAGGAAACTCAGTTTTCACACTCTATGCTTAGTGCCCTTTGAGTGCATTATCTAGGAATGAACCTGGTCGAGCATCACACAAACGAATGCTCCACATGCGGGTTTCACATGCCACCAACTCCACATTCACAGGCAACTTCAGCGCCACAGTCGTTTTCAGATAGCCCTCAATGCAAAGGCTCTAGACGCAAATATTGGTGTGAGAGCTAATTCAATCAAGGAAACACTGCATGTTGGTGAAGGGCATATTGAAGAAGGATCAGCCGAGTGGTTCTTGTGGGAGAACAACTCCATTTGGCTCACTAACTTCACACACCATCAGGCTTCCAAGCAGCTCTCAAGGAAACTCAGTTTTAACACTCTATGCTTAGTGCCCTTTGAGGGCATTATCTAGCAATGAACCTGGTAGAGCATCCCACACAAACGAATGCTCCACATGCGGGTTTCACATGCCACCAACTCCACATTCTCAGGCAACTTCAGCGCCACAGCCGTTTTCAGATAGCCCTCAATGTAAAGACTCTAGACGCAAATATTTGTGTGAGAGCTAATTCAATCAAGGAAACACTGCATGTTGGTGAAGGGCATATTGAAGAAGGATCAGCTAAGTGGTTCTTGTGGGAGAACAACTCTATTTGCTTCAATAGCTTTACACACCATCAGGAACCAAGCAGCTCTCAAGGAAACTCAGTTTTCACACTCTATGCTTTGTGCCCTTTGAGGGCATTATCTAGGAATGAACCTGGTAGAGCATCCCACACAAACGAATGCTCCACATGCGGGTTTCACATGCCACCAACTCCACATTCTCAGGCAACTTCAGCGCCACAGCCGTTTTCAGATAGCCCTCAATGCAAAGGCTCTAGACACAAATATTGGTGTGAGAGCTAATTCAATCAAGGAAACATTGCATGTTGGTGAAGGGCATATTGAAGAAGGATCAGCCGAGTGGTTCTTGTGGGAGAACAACTCCATTTGGCTCACTAACTTCACACACCATCAGGCTTCCAAGCAGCTCCCAAGGAAACTCAGTTTTCACACTCTATGCTTAGTGCCCTTTGAGGGCATTATCTAGGAATGAACCTGGTCGAGCATCCCACACAAACGAATGCTCCACATGCGGGTTTCACATGCCACCAACTCCACATTCTCAGGCAACTTCAGCGCCACAGCCGTTTTCAGATAGCCCTCAATGCAAAGGCTCTAGACGCAAATATTGTTGTGAGAGCTAATTCAATCAAGGAAACATTGCATGTTGGTGAAGGGCATATTGAAGAAGGATCAGCCGAGTGGTTCTTGTGGGAGAACAACTCCATTTGGCTCACTAACTTCACACACCATCAGGCTTCCAAGCAGCTCTCAAGGAAACTCAGTTTTCACACTCTATGCTTAGTGCCCTTTGAGTGCCTAGGACTGAAATGAAGCTTGGTGAGCATCCCACACAAACGAATGCTCCACATGCGGGTTTCACATGCCCCCAACTCCACATTCACAGGCAACTTCAGTGCCACAGCCGTTTTCAGATAGCCCTCAATGTAAAGGCTCTAGACGCAAATATTGGTGTGAGAGCTAATTCAATCAAGGAAACACTGCATGTTGGTGAAGGGCATATTGAAGAAGAATCAGCCAAGTGGTTCTTGTATGAGAACAACTCCATTTGGCTCACTAACTTCACACACCATCAGGCTTCCAAGCAGCTCTCAAGGAAACTCAGTTTTCACACTCTATGCTTAGTGCCCTTTGAGTGCATTATCTAGGAATGAACCTGGTAGAGCATCCCACACAAACGAATGCTCCACATGCGGGTTTCACATGCCACCAACTCCACATTCTCAGGCAACTTCAGCGCCACAGCCGTTTTCAAATAGCCCTCAATGCAAAGGCTCTAGACGCAAATATTGGTGTGAGAGCTAATTCAATCAAGGAAACACTGCATGTTGGTGAAGGGCATATTGAAGAAGGATCAGCCGAGTGGTTCTTGTGGGAGAACAACTCCATTTGGCTCACTAACTTCACACACCATCAGGCTTCCAAGCAGCTCTCAAGGAAACTCAGTTTTCACACTCTAGGCTTAGTGCCCTTTGAGTGCCTAGGACTGAAATGAAGCTTGGTGAGCATCCCACACAAACGAATGCTCCACATGCGGGTTTCACATGCCACCAACTCCACATTCACAGGCAACTTCAGCGCCACAGCCGTTTTCAGATAGCCCTCAATGCAAAGGCTCTAGACGCAAATATTGGTGTGAGAGCTAATTCAATCAAGGAAACACTGCATGTTGGTGAAGGGCATATTGAAGAAGGATCAGCCGAGTGGTACTTGTGGGAGAACAACTCCATTTGGCTCACTAACTTCACACACCATCAGGCTTCCAAGCAGCTCTCAAGGAACCTCAGTTTTCACACTCTATGCTTAGTGCCCTTTGAGGGCATTATCTAGGAATGAACCTGGTAGAGCATCACACACAAACGAATGCTCCACATGCGGGTTTCACATGCCACCAACTCCACATTCTCAGGCAACCTCAGCGCCACAGCCGTTTTCAGATAGCCCTCAATGCAAAGGTTCTAGACGCAAATATTGGTGTGAGAGCTAATTCAATCAAGGAAACACTGCATGTTGGTGAAGGGCATATTGAAGAAGGATCAGCCGAGTGGTTCTTGTGGGAGAACAACTCCATTTGGCTCACTAACTTCACACACCATCAGGCTTCCAAGCAGCTCTCAAGGAAACTCAGTTTTCACAATCTGTGCTTAGTGCCCTTTGAGTGCATTATCTAGGAATGAACCTGGTCGAGCATCCCACACAAACGAATGCTCCACATGCGGGTTTCACATGCCACCAACTCCACATTCACAGGCAACTTCAGTGCCACAGCCGTTTTCAGATAGCCCTCAATGCAAAGGCTCTAGACGCAAATATTGGTGTGAGAGCTAATTCAATCAAGGAAACACTGCATGTTGGTGAAGGGCATATTGAAGAAGGATCAGCCGAGTGGTTCTTGTGGGAGAACAACTCCATTTGGCTCTCTAACTTCACACACCATCAGGCTTCCAAGCAGCTCTCAAGGAAACTCAGTTTTCACACTCTATGCTTAGTGCCCTTTGAGTGCCTAGGACTGAAAGGAAGCTTGGTGAGCATCCCACACAAACGAATGCTCCACAGGCGGGTTTCACATGCCACCAACTCCACATTCTCAGGCAACTTCAGCGCCACAGCCGTTTTCAGATAGCCCTCAATGCAAAGGCTCTAGACGCAAATATTGGTGTGAGAGCTAATTCAATCAAGGAAACACTGCATGTTGGTGAAGGGCATATTGAAGAAGGATCAGCCGAGTGGTTCTTGTGGGAGAACAACTCCATTTGGCTCACTAACTTCACACACCATCAGGCTTCCAAGCAGCTCTCAAGGAACCTCAGTTTTCACACTCTATGCTTAGTGCCCTTTGAGGGCATTATCTTGGAATGAACCTGGTAGAGCATCCCACACAAACGAATGCTCCACATGCGGGTTTCACATGCCACCAACTCCACATTCTCAGGCAACCTCAGCGCCACAGCCGTTTTCAGATAGCCCTCAATGCAAAGGCTCTAGACGCAAATATTGGTGTGAGAGCTAGTTTAATCAAGGAAACACTGCATGTTGGTGAAGGGCATATTGAAGAAGGATCAGCCGAGTGGTTCTTGTGGGAGAACAACTCCATTTGGCTCACTAACTTCACACACCATCAGGCTTCCAAGCAGCTCCCAAGGAAACTCAGTTTTCACACTCTATGCTTAGTGCCCTTTGAGGGTATTATCTAGGAATGAACCTGGTCGAGCATCCCACACAAACGAATGCTCCACATGCGGGTTTCACATGCCACCAACTCCACATTCTCAGGCAACTTCAGCGCCACAGCCGTTTTCAGATAGCCCTCAATGCAAAGGCTCTAGACGCAAATATTGGTGTGAGAGCTAATTCAATCAAGGAAACATTGCATGTTGGTGAAGGGCATATTGAAGAAGGATCAGCCGAGTGGTTCTTGTGGGAGAACAACTCCATTTGGCTCACTAACTTCACACACCATCAGGCTTCCAAGCAGCTCTCAAGGAAACTCAGTTTTCACACTCTATGCTTAGTGCCCTTTGAGTGCCTAGGACTGAAATGAAGCTTGGTGAGCATCCCACACAAACCAATGCTCCACATGCGGGTTTCACATGCCCCCAACTCCACATTCACAGGCAACTTCAGCGCCACAGCCGTTTTCAGATAGCCCTCATTGTAAAGGCTCTAGACGCAAATATTGGTGTGAGAGCTAATTCAATCAAGGAAACACTGCATGTTGGTGAAGGGCATATTGAAGAAGGATCAGCCGAGTGGTTCTTGTATGAGAACAACTCCATTTGCTCACTAACTTCACACACCATCAGGCTTCCAAGCAGCTCTCAAGGAAACTCAGTTTTCACACTCTATGCTTAGGGCCCGTTGCGTGCATTATCTAGGAATGAACCTGGTAGAGCATCCCACACAAACGAATGCTCCACATGCGGGTTTCACATGCCACCAACTCCACATTCTCAGGCAACTTCAGCGCCACAGCCGTTTTCAGATAGCCCTCAATGCAAAGGCGCTAGACGCAAATATTGGTGTGAGAGCTAATTCAATCAAGGAAACACTGCATGTTGGTGAAGGGCATATTGAAGAAGGATCAGCCGAGTGGTTCTTGTGGGAGAACAACTCCATTTGGCTCACTAACTTCACACACCATCAGGCTTCCAAGCAGCTCTCAAGGAAACTCAGTTTTCACACTCTATGCTTAGTGCCCTTTGAGTGCCTAGGACTGAAATGAAGCTTGGTGAGCATCCCACACAAACCAATGTTCCACATGCGGGTTTCACATGCCACCAACTCCACATTCACAGGCAACTTCAGCGCCACAGCCGTTTTCAGATAGCCCTCAATGCAAAGGCTCTAGACGCAAATATTGGTGTGAGAGCTAATTCAATCAAGGAAACACTGCATGTTGGTGAAGGGCATATTGAAGAAGGATCAGCCGAGTGGTTCTTGTGGGAGAACAACTCCATTTGGCTCACTAACTTCACACACCATCAGGCTTCCAAGCAGCTCTCAAGGAACCTCAGTTTTCACACTCTATGCTTAGTGCCCTTTGAGGGCATTATCTAGGAATGAACCTGGTAGAGCATCACACACAAACGAATGCTCCACATGCGGGTTTCACATGCCACCAACTCCACATTCTCAGGCAACCTCAGCGCCACAGCCGTTTTCAGATAGCCCTCAATGCAAAGGTTCTAGACGCAAATATTGGTGTGAGAGCTAATTTAATCAAGGAAACACTGCATGTTGGTGAAGGGCATATTGAAGAAGGATCAGCCGAGTGGTTCTTGTGGGAGAACAACTCCATTTGGCTCACTAACTTCACACACCATCAGGCTTCCAAGCAGCTCTCAAGGAAACTCAGTTTTCACACTCTATGCTTAGTGCCCTTTGAGTGCCTAGGACTGAAATGAAGCTTGGTGAGCATCCCACACAAACCAATGCTCCACATGCGGGTTTCACATGCCACCAACTCCACATTCACAGGCAACTTCAGCGCCACAGCCGTTTTCAGATAGCCCTCAATGCAAAGGCTCTAGACGCAAATATTGGTGTGAGAGCTAATTCAATCAAGGAAACACTGCATGTTGGTGAAGGGCATATTGAAGAAGGATCAGCCGAGTGGTTCTTGTGGGAGAACAACTCCATTTGGCTCACTAACTTCACACACCATCAGGCTTCCAAGCAGCTCTCAAGGAAACTCAGTTTTCACACTCTATGCTTAGTGCCCTTTGAGGGCATTATCTAGGAATGAACCTGGTAGAGCATCCCACACAAACCAATGCTCCACATGCGGGTTTCACATGCCACCAACTCCACATTCACAGGCAACTTCAGCGCCACAGCCGTTTTCAGATAGCCCTCAATGCAAAGGCTCTAGACGCAAATATTGGTGTGAGAGCTAATTCAATCAAGGAAACACTGCATGTTGGTGAAGGGCATGTTGAAGAAGGATCAGCCGAGTGGTTCTTGTGGGAGAACAACTCCATTTGGCTCACTTACTTCACACACCATCAGGCTTCCAAGCAGCTCTCAAGGAAACTCAGTTTTCACAATCTATGCTTAGTGCCCTTTGAGCGCTTGGGACTGAAATGAAGCTTGGTGAGCATCCCACACAAACCAATGCTCCACATGCGGGTTTCACATGCCACCAACTCCACATTCACAGGCAACTTCAGCGCCACAGCCGTTTTCAGATAGCCCTCAATGCAAAGGCTCTAGACGCAAATATTGGTGTGAGAGCTAATTCAATCAAGGAAACATTGCATGTTGGTGAAGGGCATATTGAAGAAGGATCAGCCGAGTGGTTCTTGTGGGAGAACAACTCCATTTGGCTCACTAACTTCACACACCATCAGGCTTCCAAGCAGCTCTCAAGGAAACTCAGTTTTCACACTCTATGCTTAGTGCCCTTTGAGTGCCTAGGACTGAAATGAAGCTTGGTGAGCATCCCACACAAACCAATGCTCCACATGCGGGTTTCACATGCCCCCAACTCCACATTCACAGGCAACTTCAGCGCCACAGCCGTTTTCAGATAGCCCTCATTGTAAAGGCTCTAGACGCAAATATTGGTGTGAGAGCTAATTCAATCAAGGAAACACTGCATGTTGGTGAAGGGCATATTGAAGAAGGATCAGCCGAGTGGTTCTTGTATGAGAACAACTCCATTTGCTCACTAACTTCACACACCATCAGGCTTCCAAGCAGCTCTCAAGGAAACTCAGTTTTCACACTCTATGCTTAGGGCCCGTTGCGTGCATTATCTAGGAATGAACCTGGTAGAGCATCCCACACAAACGAATGCTCCACATGCGGGTTTCACATGCCACCAACTCCACATTCTCAGGCAACTTCAGCGCCACAGCCGTTTTCAGATAGCCCTCAATGCAAAGGCGCTAGACGCAAATATTGGTGTGAGAGCTAATTCAATCAAGGAAACACTGCATGTTGGTGAAGGGCATATTGAAGAAGGATCAGCCGAGTGGTTCTTGTGGGAGAACAACTCCATTTGGCTCACTAACTTCACACACCATCAGGCTTCCAAGCAGCTCTCAAGGAAACTCAGTTTTCACACTCTATGCTTAGTGCCCTTTGAGTGCCTAGGACTGAAATGAAGCTTGGTGAGCATCCCACACAAACCAATGTTCCACATGCGGGTTTCACATGCCACCAACTCCACATTCACAGGCAACTTCAGCGCCACAGCCGTTTTCAGATAGCCCTCAATGCAAAGGCTCTAGACGCAAATATTGGTGTGAGAGCTAATTCAATCAAGGAAACACTGCATGTTGGTGAAGGGCATATTGAAGAAGGATCAGCCGAGTGGTTCTTGTGGGAGAACAACTCCATTTGGCTCACTAACTTCACACACCATCAGGCTTCCAAGCAGCTCTCAAGGAACCTCAGTTTTCACACTCTATGCTTAGTGCCCTTTGAGGGCATTATCTAGGAATGAACCTGGTAGAGCATCACACACAAACGAATGCTCCACATGCGGGTTTCACATGCCACCAACTCCACATTCTCAGGCAACCTCAGCGCCACAGCCGTTTTCAGATAGCCCTCAATGCAAAGGTTCTAGACGCAAATATTGGTGTGAGAGCTAATTTAATCAAGGAAACACTGCATGTTGGTGAAGGGCATATTGAAGAAGGATCAGCCGAGTGGTTCTTGTGGGAGAACAACTCCATTTGGCTCACTAACTTCACACACCATCAGGCTTCCAAGCAGCTCTCAAGGAAACTCAGTTTTCACACTCTATGCTTAGTGCCCTTTGAGTGCCTAGGACTGAAATGAAGCTTGGTGAGCATCCCACACAAACCAATGTTCCACATGCGGGTTTCACATGCCACCAACTCCACATTCACAGGCAACTTCAGCGCCACAGCCGTTTTCAGATAGCCCTCAATGCAAAGGCTCTAGACGCAAATATTGGTGTGAGAGCTAATTCAATCAAGGAAACACTGCATGTTGGTGAAGGGCATATTGAAGAAGGATCAGCCGAGTGGTTCTTGTGGGAGAACAACTCCATTTGGCTCACTAACTTCACACACCATCAGGCTTCCAAGCAGCTCTCAAGGAACCTCAGTTTTCACACTCTATGCTTAGTGCCCTTTGAGGGCATTATCTAGGAATGAACCTGGTAGAGCATCACACACAAACGAATGCTCCACATGCGGGTTTCACATGCCACCAACTCCACATTCTCAGGCAACCTCAGCGCCACAGCCGTTTTCAGATAGCCCTCAATGCAAAGGTTCTAGACGCAAATATTGGTGTGAGAGCTAATTTAATCAAGGAAACACTGCATGTTGGTGAAGGGCATATTGAAGAAGGATCAGCCGAGTGGTTCTTGTGGGAGAACAACTCCATTTGGCTCACTAACTTCACACACCATCAGGCTTCCAAGCAGCTCTCAAGGAAACTCAGTTTTCACACTCTATGCTTAGTGCCCTTTGAGTGCCTAGGACTGAAATGAAGCTTGGTGAGCATCCCACACAAACCAATGCTCCACATGCGGGTTTCACATGCCACCAACTCCACATTCACAGGCAACTTCAGCGCCACAGCCGTTTTCAGATAGCCCTCAATGCAAAGGCTCTAGACGCAAATATTGGTGTGAGAGCTAATTCAATCAAGGAAACACTGCATGTTGGTGAAGGGCATATTGAAGAAGGATCAGCCGAGTGGTTCTTGTGGGAGAACAACTCCATTTGGCTCACTAACTTCACACACCATCAGGCTTCCAAGCAGCTCTCAAGGAAACTCAGTTTTCACACTCTATGCTTAGTGCCCTTTGAGGGCATTATCTAGGAATGAACCTGGTAGAGCATCCCACACAAACCAATGCTCCACATGCGGGTTTCACATGCCACCAACTCCACATTCACAGGCAACTTCAGCGCCACAGCCGTTTTCAGATAGCCCTCAATGCAAAGGCTCTAGACGCAAATATTGGTGTGAGAGCTAATTCAATCAAGGAAACACTGCATGTTGGTGAAGGGCATGTTGAAGAAGGATCAGCCGAGTGGTTCTTGTGGGAGAACAACTCCATTTGGCTCACTTACTTCACACACCATCAGGCTTCCAAGCAGCTCTCAAGGAAACTCAGTTTTCACAATCTATGCTTAGTGCCCTTTGAGCGCTTGGGACTGAAATGAAGCTTGGTGAGCATCCCACACAAACCAATGCTCCACATGCGGGTTTCACATGCCACCAACTCCACATTCACAGGCAACTTCAGCGCCACAGCCGTTTTCAGATAGCCCTCAATGCAAAGGCTCTAGACGCAAATATTGGTGTGAGAGCTAATTCAATCAAGGAAACACTGCATGTTGGTGAAGGGCATATTGAAGAAGGATCAGCCGAGTGGTTCTTGTGGGAGAACAACTCCATTTGGCTCACTAACTTCACACACCATCAGGCTTCCAAGCAGCTCTCAAGGAAACTCAGTTTTCACACTCTATGCTTAGTGCCCTTTGAAGGCATTATCTAGGAATGAACCTGGTAGAGCATCCCACACAAACGAATGCTCCACATGCGGGTTTCACATGCTACCAACTCCACATTCTCAGGCAACTTCAGCGCCACAGCCGTTTTCAGATAGCCCTCAATGCAAAGGCTCTAGACGCAAATATTGGTGTGAGAGCTAATTCAATCAAGGAAACACTGCATGTTGGTGAAGGGCATATTGAAGAAGGATCAGCCGAGTGGTTCTTGTGGGAGAACAACTCCATTTGGCTCACTAACTTCACACACCATCAGGCTTCCAAGCAGCTCTCAAGGAAACTCAGTTTTCACACTCTATGCTTAGTGCCCTTTGAGTGCCTAGGACTGAAATGAAGCTTGGTGAGCATCCCACACAAACGAATGCTCCACATGCGGGTTTCACATGCCACCAACTCCACATTCACAGGCAACTTCAGCGCCACAGCCGTTTTCAGATAGCCCTCAATGCAAAGGCTCTAGACGCAAATATTGGTGTGAGAGCTAATTCAATCAAGGAAACACTGCATGTTGGTGAAGGGCATGTTGAAGAAGGATCAGCCGAGTGGTTCTTGTGGGAGAACAACTCCATTTGGCTCACTAACTTCACACACCATCAGGCTTCCAAGCAGCTCTCAAGGAAACTCAGTTTTCACAATCTATGCTTAGTGCCCTTTGAGCGCTTGGGACTGAAATGAAGCTTGGTGAGCATCCCACACAAACCAATGCTCCACATGCGGGTTTCACATGCCACCAACTCCACATTCACAGGCAACTTCAGCGCCACAGCCGTTTTCAGATAGCCCTCAATGCAAAGGCTCTAGACGCAAATATTGGTGTGAGAGCTAATTCAATCAAGGAAACACTGCATGTTGGTGAAGGGCATATTGAAGAAGGATCAGCCGAGTGGTTCTTGTGGGAGAACAACTCCATTTGGCTCACTAACTTCACACACCATCAGGCTTCCAAGCAGCTCTCAAGGAAACTCAGTTTTCACACTCTATGCTTAGTGCCCTTTGAGGGCATTATCTAGGAATGAACCTGGTAGAGCATCCCACACAAACGAATGCTCCACATGCGGGTTTCACATGCTACCAACTCCACATTCTCAGGCAACTTCAGCGCCACAGCCGTTTTCAGATAGCCCTCAGTGCAAAGGCTCTAGACGCAAATATTGGTGTGAGAGCTAATTCAATCAAGGAAACACTGCATGTTGGTGAAGGGCATATTGAAGAAGGATCAGCCGAGTGGTTCTTGTGGGAGAACAACTCCATTTGGCTCACTAACTTCACACACCATCAGGCTTCCAAGCAGCTCTCAAGGAAACTCAGTTTTCACACTCTATGCTTAGTGCCCTTTGAGTGCATTATCTAGGAATGAACCTGGTAGAGCATCCCACACAAACGAATGCTCCACATGCGGGTTTCACATGCCACCAACTCCACATTCTCAGGCAACTTCAGCGCCACAGCCGTTTTCAGATAGCCCTCAATGCAAAGGCTCTAGACGCAAATATTGGTGTGAGAGCTAATTCAATCAAGGAAACACTGCATGTTGGTGAAGGGCATATTGAAGAAGGATCAGCCGAGTGGTTCTTGTGGGAGAACAACTCCATTTGGCTCACTAACTTCACACACCATCAGGCTTCCATGCAGCTCTCAAGGAAAGTCAGTTTTCACACTCTATGCTTAGTGCCCTTTGAGTTGCTAGGACGGAAATGAAGCTTGGTGAGCATCCCACACAAACGAATGCTCCACATGCGGGTTTTACATGCCACCAACTCCACATTCACAGGCAACTTCAGCGCCACAGCCGTTTTCAGATAGCCCTCAATGCAAAGGCTCTAGACGCAAATATTGGTGTGAGAGCTAATTCAATCAAGGAAACACTGCATGTTGGTGAAGGGCATATTGAAGAAGGATCAGCCGAGTGGTTCTTGTGGGAGAACAACTCCATTTGGCTCACTAACTTCACACACCATCAGGCTTCCAAGCAGCTCTCAAGGAAACTCAGTTTTCACACTCTATGCTTAGTGCCCTTTGAGTGCCTAGGACTGAAAGGAGCCTTGCTGAGCATCCCACACAAACGAATGCTCCACATGCGGGTTTCACATGCCACCAACTCCACATTCACAGGCAACTTCAGCGCCACAGCCGTTTTCAGATAGCCCTCAATGCAAAGGCTCTAGACGCAAATATTGGTGTGAGAGCTAATTCAATCAAGGAAACACTGCATGTTGGTGAAGGGCATATTGAAGAAGGATCAGCCGAGTGGTTCTTGTGGGAGAACAACTCCATTTGGCTCACTAACTTCACACACCATCAGGCTTCCAAGCAGCTCGCAAGGAAACTCAGTTTTCACACTCTATGCTTAGTGCCCTTTGAGGGCATTATCTAGGAATGAACCTGGTAGAGCATCCCACACAAACGAATGCTCCACATGCGGGTTTCACATGCCACCAACTCCACATTCTCAGGCAACTTCACCGCCACAGCCGTTTTCAGATAGCCCTCAATGCAAAGGCTCTAGACGCAAATATTGGTGTGAGAGCTAATTCAATCAAGGAAACACTGCATGTTGGTGAAGGGCATATTGAAGAAGGATCAGCCGAGTGGTACTTGTGGGAGAACAACTCCATCTGGCTCACTAACTTCACACACCATCAGGCTTCCAAGCAGCTCTCAAGGAAACTCAGTTTTCACACTCTATGCTTAGTGCCCTTTGAGTGCCTAGGACTGAAATGAAGCTTGGTGAGCATCCCACACAAACGAATGCTCCACATGCGGGTTTCACATGCCACCAACTCCACATTCTCAGGCAACTTCAGCGCCACAGCCGTTTTCAGATAGCCCTCAATGCAAAGGCTCTAGACGCAAATATTGGTGTGAGAGCTAATTCAATCAAGGAAACACTGCATGTTGGTGAAGGGCATATTGAAGAAGGATCAGCCGAGTGGTTCTTGTGCGAGAACAACTCCATTTGGCTCACTAAATTTACATACCATCAGGCTTCCAAGCAGCTCTCAAGGAAACTCAGTTTTCACACTCTATGCTTAGTGCCCTTTGAGTGCCTAGGACTGAAATGAAGCTTGGTGAGCATCCCACACAAACGAATGCTCCACATGCGGGTTTCACATGCCACCAACTCCACATTCACAGGCAACTTCAGCGCCACAGCCGTTTTCAGATAGCCCTCAATGCAAAGGCTCTAGACGCAAATATTGGTGTGAGAGCTAATTCAATCAAGGAAACACTGCATGTTGGTGAAGGGCATATTGAAGAAGGATCAGCCGAGTGGTTCTTGTGGGAGAAGAACTCCATTTGGCTCACTAACTTCACACACCATCAGGCTTCCATGCAGCTCTCAAGGAAACTCAGTTTTCACACTCTATGCTTAGTGCCCTTTGAGTGCCTAGGACTGAAATGAACCTTGGTGAGCATTCCACACAAACGAATGCTCCACATGCGGGTTTCACATGCCACCGACTCCACATTCTCAGGCAACTTCAGCGCCACAGCCGTTTTCAGATAGCCCTCAATGCAAAGGCTCTAGACGCAAATATTGGTGTGAGAGCTAATTCAATCAAGGAAACACTGCATGTTGGTGAAGGGCATATTGAAGAAGGATCAGCCGAGTGGTTCTTGTGCGAGAACAACTCCATTTGGCTCACTAACTTCACACACCATCAGGCTTCCAAGCAGCTCTCAAGGAAACTCAGTTTTCACACTCTATGCTTAGTGCCCTTTGAGTGCCTAGGACTGAAAGGAACCTTGGTGAGCATCCCACACAAACGAATGCTCCACATGCGGGTTTCACATGCCACCAACTCCACATTCTCAGGCAACTTCAGCGCCACAGCCGTTTTCAGATAGCCCTCAGTGCAAAGGCTCTAGACGCAAATATTGGTGTGAGAGCTAATTCAATCAAGGAAACACTGCATGTTGGTGAAGGGCATATTGAAGAAGGATCAGCCGAGTGGTTCTTGTGGGAGAACAACTCCATTTGGCTCACTAACTTCACACACCATCAGGCTTCCAAGCAGCTCTCAAGGAAACTCAGTTTTCACACTCTATGCTTAGTGCCCTTTGAGGGCATTATCTAGGAATGAACCTGGTAGAGCATCCCACACAAACGAATGCTCCACATGCGGGTTTCACATGCCACCAACTCCACATTCTCAGGCAACTTCAGCGCCACAGCCGTTTTCAGATAGCCCTCAATGCAAAGGCTCTAGACGCAAATATTGGTGTGAGAGCTAATTCAATCAAGGAAACACTGCATGTTGGTGAAGGGCATATTGAAGAAGGATCAGCCGAGTGGTTCTTGTGGGAGAACAACTCCATTTGGCTCACTAACTTCACACACCATCAGGCTTCCATGCAGCTCTCAAGGAAAGTCAGTTTTCACACTCTATGCTTAGTGCCCTTTGAGTTGCTAGGACGGAAATGAAGCTTGGTGAGCATCCCACACAAACGAATGCTCCACATGCGGGTTTTACATGCCACCAACTCCACATTCACAGGCAACTTCAGCGCCACAGCCGTTTTCAGATAGCCCTCAATGCAAAGGCTCTAGACGCAAATATTGGTGTGAGAGCTAATTCAATCAAGGAAACACTGCATGTTGGTGAAGGGCATATTGAAGAAGGATCAGCCGAGTGGTTCTTGTGGGAGAACAACTCCATTTGGCTCACTAACTTCACACACCATCAGGCTTCCAAGCAGCTCTCAAGGAAACTCAGTTTTCACACTCTATGCTTAGTGCCCTTTGAGTGCCTAGGACTGAAAGGAGCCTTGCTGAGCATCCCACACAAACGAATGCTCCACATGCGGGTTTCACATGCCACCAACTCCACATTCACAGGCAACTTCAGCGCCACAGCCGTTTTCAGATAGCCCTCAATGCAAAGGCTCTAGACGCAAATATTGGTGTGAGAGCTAATTCAATCAAGGAAACACTGCATGTTGGTGAAGGGCATATTGAAGAAGGATCAGCCGAGTGGTTCTTGTGGGAGAACAACTCCATTTGGCTCACTAACTTCACACACCATCAGGCTTCCAAGCAGCTCGCAAGGAAACTCAGTTTTCACACTCTATGCTTAGTGCCCTTTGAGGGCATTATCTAGGAATGAACCTGGTAGAGCATCCCACACAAACGAATGCTCCACATGCGGGTTTCACATGCCACCAACTCCACATTCACAGGCAACTTCAGCGCCACAGCCGTTTTCAGATAGCCCTCAATGCAAAGGCTCTAGACACAAATATTGGTGTGAGAGCTAATTCAATCAAGGAAACACTGCATGTTGGTGAAGGGCATATTGAAGAAGGATCAGCCGAGTGGTTCTTGTGGGAGAACAACTCCATCTGGCTCACTAACTTCACACACCATCAGGCTTCCAAGCAGCTCTCAAGGAAACTCAGTTTTCACACTCTATGCTTAGTGCCCTTTGAGTGCCTAGGACTGAAATGAAGCTTGGTGAGCATCCCACACAAACGAATGCTCCACATGCGGGTTTCACATGCCACCAACTCCACATTCTCAGGCAACTTCAGCGCCACAGCCGTTTTCAGATAGCCCTCAATGCAAAGGCTCTAGACGCAAATATTGGTGTGAGAGCTAATTCAATCAAGGAAACACTGCATGTTGGTGAAGGGCATATTGAAGAAGGATCAGCCGAGTGGTTCTTGTGCGAGAACAACTCCATTTGGCTCACTAAATTCACATACCATCAGGCTTCCAAGCAGCTCTCAAGGAAACTCAGTTTTCACACTCTATGCTTAGTGCCCTTTGAGTGCCTAGGACTGAAATGAAGCTTGGTGAGCATCCCACACAAACGAATGCTCCACATGCGGGTTTCACATGCCACCAACTCCACATTCACAGGCAACTTCAGCGCCACAGCCGTTTTCAGATAGCCCTCAATGCAAAGGCTCTAGACGCAAATATTGGTGTGAGAGCTAATTCAATCAAGGAAACACTGCATGTTGGTGAAGGGCATATTGAAGAAGGATCAGCCGAGTGGTTCTTGTGGGAGAAGAACTCCATTTGGCTCACTAACTTCACACACCATCAGGCTTCCATGCAGCTCTCAAGGAAACTCAGTTTTCACACTCTATGCTTAGTGCCCTTTGAGTGCCTAGGACTGAAATGAACCTTGGTGAGCATTCCACACAAACGAATGCTCCACATGCGGGTTTCACATGCCACCAACTCCACATTCTCAGGCAACTTCAGCGCCACAGCCGTTTTCAGATAGCCCTCAATGCAAAGGCTCTAGACGCAAATATTGGTGTGAGAGCTAATTCAATCAAGGAAACACTGCATGTTGGTGAAGGGCATATTGAAGAAGGATCAGCCGAGTGGTTCTTGTGCGAGAACAACTCCATTTGGCTCACTAACTTCACACACCATCAGGCTTCCAAGCAGCTCTCAAGGAAACTCAGTTTTCACACTCTATGCTTAGTGCCCTTTGAGTGCCTAGGACTGAAAGGAACCTTGGTGAGCATCCCACACAAACGAATGCTCCACATGCGGGTTTCACATGCCACCAACTCCACATTCTCAGGCAACTTCAGCGCCACAGCCGTTTTCAGATAGCCCTCAATGCAAAGGCTCTAGACGCAAATATTGGTGTGAGAGCTAATTCAATCAAGGAAACACTGCATGTTGGTGAAGGGCATATTGAAGAAGGATCAGCCGAGTGGTTCTTGTGCGAGAACAACTCCATTTGGCTCACTAAATTCACATACCATCAGGCTTCCAAGCAGCTCTCAAGGAAACTCAGTTTTCACACTCTATGCTTAGTGCCCTTTGAGGGCATTATCTAGGAATGAACCTGGTAGAGCATCACATAAACAAAAGCTCCACATGCGGGTTTCACATGCCACCAACTCCACATTCTCAGGCATCTTCAGCGCCACAGCCGTTTTCAGATAGCCCTCAATGCAAAGGCTCTAGACGCAAATATTGGTGTGAGAGCTAATTCAATCAAGGAAACACTGCATGTTGGTGAAGGGCATATTGAAGAAGGATCGGCCGAGTGGTTCTTGTGGGAGAAGAACTCCATTTGTCTCACTAACTTCACACACCATCAGGCTTCCAAGCAGCTCTCAAGGAAACTCAGTTTTCACACTCTATGCTTAGTGCCCTTTGAGTGCCTAGGACTGAAATGAAGCTTGGTGAGCATCCCACACAAACGAATGATCCACATGCGGGTTTCACATGCCACCAACTCCACATTCACAGGCAACTTCAGCGCCACAGCCGTTTTCAGATAGCCCTCAATGCAAAGGCTCTAGACGCAAATATTGGTGTGAGAGCTAATTCAATCAAGGAAACACTGCATGTTGGTGAAGGGCATATTGAAGAAGGATCAGCCGAGTGGTTCTTGTGGGAGAACAACTCCATTTGGCTCACTAACTTCACACACCATCAGGCTTCCAAGCAGCTCTCAAGGAAACTCAGTTTTCACACTCTATGCTTAGTGCCCTTTGAGTGCCTAGGACTGAAATGAAGCTTGGTGAGCATCCCACACAAACGAATGCTCCACATGCGGGTTTCACATGCCACCAACTCCACATTCACAGGCAACTTCAGCGCCACAGCCGTTTTCAGATAGCCCTCAATGCAAAGGCTCTAGACGCAAATATTGGTGTGAGAGCTAATTCAATCAAGGAAACACTGCATGTTGGTGAAGGGCATATTGAAGAAGGATCAGCCGAGTGGTTCTTGTGGGAGAACAACTCCATTTGGCTCACTAACTTCACACACCATCAGGCTTCCAAGCAGCTCTCAAGGAAACTCAGTTTTCACACTCTATGCTTAGTGCCCTTTGAGTGCCTAGGACTGAAATGAAGCTTGGTGAGCATCCCACACAAACCAATGCTTCACATGCGGGTTTCACATGCCACCAACTCCACATTCACAGGCAACTTCAGCGCCACAGCCGTTTTCAGATAGCCCTCAATGCAAAGGCTCTAGACGCAAATATTGGTGTGAGAGCTAATTCAATCAAGGAAACACTGCATGTTGGTGAAGGGCATATTGAAGAAGGATCAGCCGAGTGGTTCTTGTGGGAGAACAACTCCATTTGGCTCACTAACTTCACACACCTTCAGGCTTCCAAGCAGCTCTCAAGGAAACTCAGTTTTCACACTCTATGCTTAGTGCCCTTTGAGTGCATTATCTAGGAATGAACCTGGTCAAGCATCACACAAACGAATGCTCCACATGCGGGTTTCACATGCCACCAACTCCACATTCACAGGCAACTTCAGCGCCACAGCCGTTTTCAGATAGCCCTCAATGCAAAGGCTCTAGACACAAATATTGGTGTGAGAGCTAATTCAATCAAGGAAACACTGCATGTTGGTGAAGGGCATATTGAAGAAGGATCAGCCGAGTGGTTCTTGTGGGAGAACAACTCCATTTGGCTCACTAACTTCACACACCATCAGGCTTCCAAGCAGCTCTCAAGGAAACTCAGTTTTCACACTCTATGCTTAGTGCCCTTTGAGGGCATTATCTAGGAATGAACCTGGTAGAGCATCCCACACAAACGAATGATCCACATGCGGGTTTCACATGCCACCAACTCAACATTCTCAGGCAACTTCAGCGCCACAGCCGTTTTCAGATAGCCCTCAATGCAAAGGCTCTAGACGCAAATATTGGTGTGAGAGCTAATTCAATCAAGGAAACACTGCATGTTGGTGAAGGGCATATTGAAGAAGGATCAGCCAAGTGGTTCTTGTGGGAGAACAACTCCATTTGGCTCACTAATTTCACACACCATCAGGCTTCCAAGCAGCTCTCAAGGAAACTCAGTTTTCACACTCTATGCTTAGTGCCCTTTGAGGGCATTATCTCGGAATGAACCTGGTAGAGCATCCCACACAAACGAATGCTCCACATGCTGGTTTCACATGCCACCAACAACACATTCTCAGGCAACTTCAGCGCCACAGCCGTTTTCAGATAGCCCTCAATGCAAAGGCTCTAGACACAAATATTGGTGTGAGAGCTAATTCAATCAAGGAAACACTGCATGTTGGTGAAGGGCATATTGAAGAAGGATCAGCCGAGTGGTTCTTGTGGGAGAACAACTCCATTTCGCTAACTTCACACACCATCAGGCTTCCAAGCAGCTCTCAAGGAAACTCAGTTTTCACACTCTATGCTTAGTGCCCTTTGAGTGCCTAGGACTGAAAGGAAGCTTGGTGAGCATCCTACACAAACGAATGCTCCACATGCGGGCTTCACATACCACCAACTCCACATTCTCAGGCAACTTCAGCGCCACAGCCGTTTTCAGATAGCCCTCAATGCAAAGGCTCTAGACGCAAATATTGGTGTGAGAGCTAATTCAATCAAGGAAACACTGCATGTTGGTGAAGGGCATATTGAAGAAGGATCAGCCGAGTGGTTCTTGTGGGAGAACAACTCCATTTGGCTCACTAACTTCACACACCATCAGGCTTCCAAGCAGCTCTCAAGGAAACTCAGTTTTCACACTCTATGCTTAGTGCCCTTTGAGTGCCTAGGACTGAAAGGAAGCTTGGTGAGCATCCCACACAAACGAATGCTCCACATGCGGGTTTCACATGCCACCAACTCCACATTCACAGGCAACTTCAGCGCCACAGCCGTTTTCAGATAGCCCTCAATGCAAAGGCGCTAGACGCAAATATTGGTGTGAGAGCTAATTCAATCAAGGAAACA
Source organism: Ochotona princeps (assembly GCF_030435755.1). Lineage (NCBI taxonomy): Eukaryota > Metazoa > Chordata > Mammalia > Lagomorpha > Ochotonidae > Ochotona > Ochotona princeps. Next base: position 38,521 of record NW_026699360.1, on the reverse strand, counting down.
CTGCATGTTGGTGAAGGGCATATTGAAGAAGGATCAGCCGAGTGGTTCTTGTGGGAGAACAACTCCATTTGGCTCACTAACTTCACACACCATCAGGCTTCCAAGCAGCTCTCAAGGAAACTCAGTTTTCACACTCTATGCTTAGTGCCCTTTGAGGGCATTATCTAGGAATGAACCTGGTAGAGCATCCCACACAAACGAATGCTCCACATGCGGGTTTCACATGCCACCAACTCCACATTCTCAGGCAACTTCAGCGCCACAGCCGTTTTCAGATAGCCCTCAATGCAAAGGCTCTAGACGCAAATATTGGTGTGAGAGCTAATTCAATCAAGGAAACACTGCATGTTGGTGAAGGGCATATTGAAGAAGGATCAGCCGAGTGGTTCTTGTGGGAGAACAACTCCATTTGGCTCACTAACTTCACACACCATCAGGCTTCCAAGCAGCTCTCAAGGAAACTCAGTTTTCACACTCTATGCTTAGTGCCCTTTGAGGGCATTATCTAGGAATGAACCTGGTAGAGCATCCCACACAAACGAATGCTCCACATGCGGGTTTCACATGCTACCAACTCCACATTCTCAGGCAACTTCAGCGCCACAGCCGTTTTCAGATAGCCCTCAATGCAAAGGCTCTAGACGCAAATATTGGTGTGAGAGCTAATTCAATCAAGGAAACACTGCATGTTGGTGAAGGGCATATTGAAGAAGGATCAGCCGAGTGGTTCTTGTGCGAGAACAACTCCATTTGGCTCACTAACTTCACACACCATCAGGCTTCCAAGCAGCTCTCAAGGAAACTCAGTTTTCACACTCTATGCTTAGTGCCCTTTGAGGGCATTATCTCGGAATGAACCTGGTAGAGCATCCCACACAAACGAATGCTCCACATGCTGGTTTCACATGCCACCAACAACACATTCTCAGGCAACTTCAGCGCCACAGCCGTTTTCAGATAGCCCTCAATGCAAAGGCTCTAGACACAAATATTGGTGTGAGAGCTAATTCAATCAAGGAAACACTGCATGTTGGTGAAGGGCATATTGAAGAAGGATCAGCCGAGTGGTTCTTGTGGGAGAACAACTCCATTTCGCTAACTTCACACACCATCAGGCTTCCAAGCAGCTCTCAAGGAAACTCAGTTTTCACACTCTATGCTTAGTGCCCTTTGAGTGCCTAGGACTGAAAGGAAGCTTGGTGAGCATCCTACACAAACGAATGCTCCACATGCGGACTTCACATGCCACCAACTCCACATTCTCAGGCAACTTCAGCGCCACAGCCGTTTTCAGATAGCCCTCAATGCAAAGGCTCTAGACGCAAATATTGGTGTGAGAGCTAATTCAATCAAGGAAACACTGCATGTTGGTGAAGGGCATATTGAAGAAGGATCAGCCGAGTGGTTCTTGTGGGAGAACAACTCCATTTGGCTCACTAACTTCACACACCATCAGGCTTCCAAGCAGCTCTCAAGGAAACTCAGTTTTCACACTCTATGCTTAGTGCCCTTTGAGTGCCTAGGACTGAAAGGAAGCTTGGTGAGCATCCCACACAAACGAATGCTCCACATGCGGGTTTCACATGCCACCAACTCCACATTCACAGGCAACTTCAGCGCCACAGCCGTTTTCAGATAGCCCTCAATGCAAAGGCGCTAGACGCAAATATTGGTGTGAGAGCTAATTCAATCAAGGAAACACTGCATGTTGGTGAAGGGCATATTGAAGAAGGATCAGCCGAGTGGTTCTTGTGGGAGAACAGCTCCATTTGGCTCACTAAATTCACACACCATCAGGCTTCCAAGCAGCTCTCAAGGAAACTCAGTTTTCACACTCTATGCTTAGTGCCCTTTGAGTGCCTAGGACTGAAAGGAAGCTTGGTGAGCATCCCACACAAACGAATGCTCCACATGCGGGTTTCACATGCCACCAACACCACATTCTCAGGCAACTTCAGCGCCACAGCCGTTTTCAGATAGCCCTCAATGCAAAGGCTCTAGACGCAAATATTGGTGTGAGAGCTAATTCAATCAAGGAAACACTGCATGTTGGTGAAGGGCATATTGAAGAAGGATCAGCCGAGTGGTTCTTGTGGGAGAACAACTCCATTTGGCTCACTAACTTCACACACCATCAGGCTTCCAAGCAGCTCTCAAGGAAACTCAGTTTTCACACTCTATGCTTAGTGCCCTTTGAGTGCCTAGGACTGAAAGGAAGCTTGGTGAGCATCCCACACAAACGAATGCTCCACATGCGGGTTTCACATGCCACCAACTCCACATTCACAGGCAACTTCAGTGCCACAGCCGTTTTCAGATAGCCCTCAATGCAAAGGCGCTAGACGCAAATATTGGTGTGAGAGCTAATTCAATCAAGGAAACACTGCATGTTGGTGAAGGGCATATTGAAGAAGGATCAGCCGAGTGGTTCTTGTGGGAGAACAACTCCATTTGGCTCACTAACTTCACACACCATCAGGCTTCCAAGCAGCTCTCAAGGAAACTCAGTTTTCACACTCTATGCTTAGTGCCCTTTGAGGGCATTATCTAGGAATGAACCTGGTAGAGCATCCCACACAAACGAATGCTCCACATGCGGGTTTCACATGCCACCAACTCCACATTCTCAGGCAACTTCAGCGCCACAGCCGTTTTCAGATAGCCCTCAATGCAAAGGCTCTAGACGCAAATATTGGTGTGAGAGCTAATTCAATCAAGGAAACACTGCATGTTGGTGAAGGGCATATTGAAGAAGGATCAGCCGAGTGGTTCTTGTGGGAGAACAACTCCATTTGGCTCACTAACTTCACACACCATCAGGCTTCCAAGCAGCTCTCAAGGAAACTCAGTTTTCACACTCTATGCTTAGTGCCCTTTGAGGGCATTATCTAGGAATGAACCTGGTAGAGCATCCCACACAAACGAATGCTCCACATGCGGGTTTCACATGCTACCAACTCCACATTCTCAGGCAACTTCAGCGCCACAGCCGTTTTCAGATAGCCCTCAATGCAAAGGCTCTAGACACAAATATTGGTGTGAGAGCTAATTCAATCAAGGAAACACTGCATGTTGGTGAAGGGCATATTGAAGAAGGATCAGCCGAGTGGTTCTTGTGGGAGAACAACTCCATTTGGCTCACTAACTTCACACACCATCAGGCTTCCAAGCAGCTCTCAAGGAAACTCAGTTTTCACACTCTATGCTTAGTGCCCTTTGAGGGCATTATCTCGGAATGAACCTGGTAGAGCATCCCACACAAACGAATGCTCCACATGCTGGTTTCACATGCCACCAACAACACATTCTCAGGCAACTTCAGCGCCACAGCCGTTTTCAGATAGCCCTCAATGCAAAGGCTCTAGACACAAATATTGGTGTGAGAGCTAATTCAATCAAGGAAACACTGCATGTTGGTGAAGGGCATATTGAAGAAGGATCAGCCGAGTGGTTCTTGTGGGAGAACAACTCCATTTCGCTAACTTCACACACCATCAGGCTTCCAAGCAGCTCTCAAGGAAACTCAGTTTTCACACTCTATGCTTAGTGCCCGTTGAGTGCCTAGGACTGAAAGGAAGCTTGGTGAGCATCCTACACAAACGAATGCTCCACATGCGGGCTTCACATACCACCAACTCCACATTCTCAGGCAACTTCAGCGCCACAGCCGTTTTCAGATAGCCCTCAATGCAAAGGCTCTAGACGCAAATATTGGTTTGAGAGCTAATTCAATCAAGGAAACACTGCATGTTGGTGAAGGGCATATTGAAGAAGGATCAGCCGAGTGGTTCTTGTGGGAGAACAACTCCATTTGGCTCACTAACTTCACACACCATCAGGCTTCCAAGCAGCTCTCAAGGAAACTCAGTTTTCACACTCTATGCTTAGTGCCCTTTGAGGGCATTATCTAGGAATGAACCTGGTAGAGCATCCCACACAAACGAATGCTCCACATGCGGGTTTCACATGCTACCAACTCCACATTCTCAGGCAACTTCAGCGCCACAGCCGTTTTCAGATAGCCCTCAATGCAAAGGCTCTAGACGCAAATATTGGTGTGAGAGCTAATTCAATGAAGGAAACACTGCATGTTGGTGAAGGGCATATTGAAGAAGGATCAGCCGAGTGGTTCTTGTGGGAGAACAACTCCATTTGGCTCACTAAATTCACACACCATCAGGCTTCCAAGCAGCTCTCAAGGAAACTCAGTTTTCACACTCTATGCTTAGTGCCCTTTGAGGGCATTATCTCGGAATGAACCTGGTAGAGCATCCCACACAAACGAATGCTCCACATGCTGGTTTCACATGCCACCAACAACACATTCTCAGGCAACTTCAGCGCCACAGCCGTTTTCAGATAGCCCTCAATGCAAAGGCTCTAGACACAAATATTGGTGTGAGAGCTAATTCAATCAAGGAAACACTGCATGTTGGTGAAGGGCATATTGAAGAAGGATCAGCCGAGTGGTTCTTGTGGGAGAACAACTCCATTTCGCTAACTTCACACACCATCAGGCTTCCAAGCAGCTCTCAAGGAAACTCAGTTTTCACACTCTATGCTTAGTGCCCTTTGAGTGCCTAGGACTGAAAGGAAGCTTGGTGAGCATCCCACACAAACGAATGCTCCACATGCGGGCTTCACATGCCACCAACTCCACATTCTCAGGCAACTTCAGCGCCACAGCCGTTTTCAGATAGCCCTCAATGCAAAGGCTCTAGACGCAAATATTGGTGTGAGAGCTAATTCAATCAAGGAAACACTGCATGTTGGTGAAGGGCATATTGAAGAAGGATCAGCCGAGTGGTTCTTGTGGGAGAACAACTCCATTTGGCTCACTAACTTCACACACCATCAGGCTTCCAAGCAGCTCTCAAGGAAACTCAGTTTTCACACTCTATGCTTAGTGCCCTTTGAGTGCCTAGGACTGAAAGGAAGCTTGGTGAGCATCCCACACAAACGAATGCTCCACATGCGGGTTTCACATGCCACCAACTCCACATTCACAGGCAACTTCAGCGCCACAGCCGTTTTCAGATAGCCCTCAATGCAAAGGCGCTAGACGCAAATATTGGTGTGAGAGCTAATTCAATCAAGGAAACACTGCATGTTGGTGAAGGGCATATTGAAGAAGGATCAGCCGAGTGGTTCTTGTGGGAGAACAGCTCCATTTGGCTCACTAAATTCACACACCATCAGGCTTCCAAGCAGCTCTCAAGGAAACTCAGTTTTCACACTCTATGCTTAGTGCCCTTTGAGTGCCTAGGACTGAAAGGAAGCTTGGTGAGCATCCCACACAAACGAATGCTCCACATGCGGGTTTCACATGCCACCAACACCACATTCTCAGGCAACTTCAGCGCCACAGCCGTTTTCAGATAGCCCTCAATGCAAAGGCTCTAGACGCAAATATTGGTGTGAGAGCTAATTCAATCAAGGAAACACTGCATGTTGGTGAAGGGCATATTGAAGAAGGATCAGCCGAGTGGTTCTTGTGGGAGAACAACTCCATTTGGCTCACTAACTTCACACACCATCAGGCTTCCAAGCAGCTCTCAAGGAAACTCAGTTTTCACACTCTATGCTTAGTGCCCTTTGAGTGCATTATCTAGGAATGAACCTGGTAGAGCTTCACATAAACAAAAGCTCCCCATGCGGGTTTCACATGCCACCAACTCCACATTCTCAGGCATCTTCAGCGCCACAGCCGTTTTCAGATAGCCCTCAATGCAAAGGCTCTAGACGCAAATATTGGTGTGAGAGCTAATTCAATCAAGGAAACACTGCATGTTGGTGAAGGGCATATTGAAGAAGGATCAGCCGAGTGGTTCTTATGGGAGAACAACTCCATTTGGCTCACTAACCTCACACACCATCAGGCTTCCAAGCAGCTCTCAAGGAAACTCAGTTTTCACACTCTATGCTTAGTGCCCTTTGAGTGCCTAGGACTGAAAGGAAGCTTGGTGAGCATCCCACACAAACGAATGCTCCACATGCGGGTTTCACATGCCACCAACAACACATTCTCAGGCAACTTCAGCGCCACAGCCGTTTTCAGATAGCCCTCAATGCAAAGGCTCTAGACGCAAATATTGGTGTGAGAGCTAATTCAATCAAGGAAACACTGCATGTTGGTGAAGGGCATATTGAAGAAGGATCAGCCGAGTGGTTCTTGTGGGAGAACAACTCCATTTGGCTCACTAACTTCACACACCATCAGGCTCCAAGCAGCTCTCAAGGAAACTCAGTTTTCACACTCTATGCTTAGTGCCCTTTGAGTGCATTATCTAGGAATGAACCTGGTAGAGCATCACATAAACAAAAGCTCCCCATGCGGGTTTCACATGCCACCAACTCCACATTCAAAGGCATCTTCAGCGCCACAGCCATTTTCAGATAGCCCTCAATGCAAAGGCTCTAGACGCAAATATTGGTGTGAGAGCTAATTCAATCAAGGAAACACTGCATGTTGGTGAAGGGCATATTGAAGAAGGATCAGCCGAGTGGTTCTTGTGGGAGAACAACTCCATTTGGCTCACTAACTTCACACACCATCAGGCTTCCAAGCAGCTCTCAAGGAAACTCAGTTTTCACACTCTATGCTTAGTGCCCTTTGAGGGCATTATCTCGGAATGAACCTGGTAGAGCATCCCACACAAACGAATGCTCCACATGCGGGTTTCACATGCCACCAACTCCACATTCACAGGCAACTTCAGCGCCACAGCCGTTTTCAGATAGCCCTCAATGCAAAGGCTCTAGACGCAAATATTGGTGTGAGAGCTAATTCAATCAAGGAAACACTGCATGTTGGTGAAGGGCATATTGAAGAAGGATCAGCCGAGTGGTACTTGTGGGAGAACAACTCCATTTGGCTCACTAACTTCACACACCATCAGGCTTCCAAGCAGCTCTCAAGGAAACTCAGTTTTCACACTCTATGCTTAGTGCCCTTTGAGTGCATTATCTAGGAATGAACCTGGTCAAGCATCACACAAACGAATGCTCCACATGCGGGTTTCACATGCCACCAACTCCACATTCACAGGCAACTTCAGCGCCACAGCCGTTTTCAGATAGCCCTCAATGCAAAGGCTCTAGACGCAAATATTGGTGTGAGAGCTAATTCAATCAAGGAAACACTGCATGTTGGTGAAGGGCATATTGAAGAAGGATCAGCCGAGTGGTACTTGTGGGAGAACAACTCCATTTGGCTCACTAACTTCACACACCATCAGGCTTCCAAGCAGCTCTCAAGGAAACTCAGTTTTCACACTCTATGCTTAGTGCCCTTTGAGTGCCTAGTACTGAAATGAAGCTTGGTGAGCATCCCACACAAACGAATGCTCCACATGCGGGTTTCACATGCCACCAACTCCACATTCTCAGGCAACTTCAGCGCCACAGCCGTTTTCAGATAGCCCTCAATGCAAAGGCTCTAGACGCAAATATTGGTGTGAGAGCTAATTCAATCAAGGAAACACTGCATGTTGGTGAAGGGCATATTGAAGAAGGATCAGCCGAGTGGTTCTTGTGGGAGAACAACTCCATTTGGCTCACTAACTTCACACACCATCAGGCTTCCAAGCAGCTCTCAAGGAAACTCAGTTTTCACACTCTATGCTTAGTGCCCTTTGAGGGCATTATCTAGGAATGACCTGGTAGAGCATCCCACACAAACGAATGCTCCACATGCGGGTTTCACATGCCACCAACTCCACATTCTCAGGCAACTTCAGCGCCACAGCCGTTTTCAGATAGCCCTCAATGCAAAGGCTCTAGACACAAATATTGGTGTGAGAGCTAATTCAATCAAGGAAACACTGCATGTTGGTGAAGGGCATATTGAAGAAGGATCAGCCGAGTGGTTCTTGTGGGAGAACAACTCCATTTGGCTCACTAACTTCACACACCATCAGGCTTCCAAGCAGCTCTCAAGGAAACTCAGTTTTCACACTCTATGCTTAGTGCCCTTTGAGTGCCTAGGACTGAAAGGAACCTTGGTGAGCATCCCACACAAACGAATGCTCCACATGCGGGTTTCACATGCCACCAACTCCACATTCTCAGGCAACTTCAGCGCCACAGCCGTTTTCAGATAGCCCTCAATGTAAAGGCGCTAGTCGCAAATATTGGTGTGAGAGCTAATTCAATCAAGGAAACACTGCATGTTGGTGAAGGGCATATTGAAGAAGGATCAGCCGAGTGGTTCTTGTGCGAGAACAACTCCATTTGGCTCACTAACTTCACACACCATCAGGCTTCCAAGCAGCTCTCAAGGAAACTCAGTTTTCACACTCTATGCTTAGTGCCCTTTGAGTGCATTATCTAGGAATGAACCTGGTCAAGCATCACACAAACGAATGCTCCACATGCGGGTTTCACATGCCACCAACTCCACATTCACAGGCAACTTCAGCGCCACAGCCGTTTTCAGATAGCCCTCAATGCAAAGGCTCTAGACGCAAATATTGGTGTGAGAGCTAATTCAATCAAGGAAACACTGCATGTTGGTGAAGGGCATATTGAAGAAGGATCAGCCGAGTGGTACTTGTGGGAGAACAACTCCATTTGGCTCACTAACTTCACACACCATCAGGCTTCCAAGCAGCTCTCAAGGAAACTCAGTTTTCACACTCTATGCTTAGTGCCCTTTGAGTGCCTAGGACTGAAATGAAGCTTGGTGAGCATCCCACACAAACGAATGCTCCACATGCGGGTTTCACATGCTACCAACTCCACATTCTCAGGCAACTTCAGCGCCACAGCCGTTTTCAGATAGCCCTCAATGCAAAGGCTCTAGATGCAAATATTTGTGTGAGAGCTAATTCAATCAAGGAAACACTGCATGTTGGTGAAGGGCATATTGAAGAAGGATCAGCTGAGTGGTTTTGTGGGAGAACAACTCCATTTGGCTCACTAACTTCACACACCATCAGGCTTCCAAGCAGCTCTCAAGGAAACTCAGTTTTCACACTCTATGCTTAGTGCCCTTTGAGTGCCTAGGACTGAAAGGAACCTTGGTGAGCATCCCACACAAACGAATGCTCCACATGCGGGTTTCACATGCCACCAACTCCACATTCACAGGCAACTTCAGCGCCACAGCCGTTTTCAGATAGCCCTCAATGTAAAGGCGCTAGTCGCAAATATTGGTGTGAGAGCTAATTCAAGCAAGGAAACACTGCATGTTGGTGAAGGGCATATTGAAGAAGGATCAGCCGAGTGGTTCTTGTGGGAGAACAACTCCATTTGGCTCACTAACTTCACACACCATCAGGCTTCCAAGCAGCTCTCAAGGAAACTCAGTTTTCACACTCTATGCTTAGTGCCCTTTGAGTGCATTATCTAGGAATGAACCTGGTCAAGCATCACACAAACGAATGCTCCACATGCGGGTTTCACATGCCACCAACTCCACATTCACAGGCAATTCAGCACCACAGCCGTTTTCAGATAGCCCTCAATGTAAAGGCGCTAGTCGCAAATATTGGTGTGAGAGCTAATTCAAGCAAGGAAACACTGCATGTTGGTGAAGGGCATATTGAAGAAGGATCAGCCTAGTGGTACTTGTGGGAGAACAACTCCATTTGGCTCACTAACTTCACACACCATCAGGCTTCCAAGCAGCTCTCAAGGAAACTCAGTTTTCACACTCTATGCTTAGTGCCCTTTGAGTGCCTAGGACTGAAATGAAGCTTGGTGAGCATCCCACACAAACGAATGCTCCACATGCGGGTTTCACATGCCACCAACTCCACATTCTCAGGCAACTTCAGCGCCACAGCCGTTTTCAGATAGCCCTCAATGCAAAGGCTCTAGACGCAAATATTGGTGTGAGAGCTAATTCAATCAAGGAAACACTGCATGTTGGTGAAGGGCATATTGAAGAAGGATCAGCCGAGTGGTTCTTGTGGGAGAACAACTCCATTTGGCTCACTAACTTCACACACCATCAGGCTTCCAAGCAGCTCTCAAGGAAACTCAGTTTTCACACTCTATGCTTAGTGCCCTTTGAGGGCATTATCTAGGAATGAACCTGGTAGAGCATCCCACACAAACGAATGCTCCACATGCGGGTTTCACATGCCACCAACTCCACATTCTCAGGCAACTTCAGCGCCACAGCCGTTTTCAGATAGCCCTCAATGCAAAGGCGCTAGACGCAAATATTGGTGTGAGAGCTAATTCAATCAAGAAAACACTGCATGTTAGTAAAGGGCATATTGAAGAAGGATCAGCCGAGTGGTTCTTGTGCGAGAACAACTCCATTTGGCTCACTAACTTCACACACCATCAGGCTTCCAAGCAGCTCTCAAGGAAACTCAGTTTTCACACTCTATGCTTAGTGCCCTTTGAGTGCCTAGGACTGAAATGAAGCTTGGTGAGCATCCCACACAAACGAATGCTCCACATGCGGGTTTCACATGCCACCAACTCCACATTCACAGGCAACTTCAGTGCCACAGCCGTTTTCAGATAGCCCTCAATGTAAAGGCTCTAGACGCAAATATTGGTGTGAGAGCTAATTCAATCAAGGAAACACTGCATGTTGGTGAAGGGCATATTGAAGAAGAATCAGCCAAGTGGTTCTTGTATGAGAACAACTCCATTTGCTCACTAACTTCACACACCATCAGGCTTCCAAGCAGCTCTCAAGGAAACTCAGTTTTCACACTCTATGCTTAGTGCCCTTTGAGTGCATTATCTAGGAATGAACCTGGTAGAGCATCCCACACAAACGAATGCTCCACATGCGGGTTTCACATGCCACCAACTCCACATTCTCAGGCAACTTCAGCGCCACAGCCGTTTTCAGATAGCCCTCAATGCAAAGGCTCTAGACGCAAATATTGGTGTGAGAGCTAATTCAATCAAGGAAACACTGCATGTTGGTGAAGGGCATATTGAAGAAGGATCAGCCGAGTGGTTCTTGTGGGAGAACAACTCCATTTGGCTCACTAACTTCACACACCATCAGGCTTCCAAGCAGCTCTCAAGGAAGCTCAGTTTTCACACTCTATGCTTAGTGCCCTTTGAGTGCCTAGGACTGAAATGAAGCTTGGTGAGCATCCCACACAAACCAATGTTCCACATGCGGGTTTCACATGCCACCAACTCCACATTCACAGGCAACTTCAGCGCCACAGCCGTTTTCAGATAGCCCTCAATGCAAAGGCTCTAGACGCAAATATTGTTGTGAGAGCTAATTCAATCAAGGAAACACTGCATGTTGGTGAAGGGCATATTGAAGAAGGATCAGCCGAGTGGTTCTAGTGGGAGAACAACTCCATTTGGCTCACTAACTTCACACACCATCAGGCTTCCAAGCAGCTCTCAAGGAAACTCAGTTTTCACACTCTATGCTTAGTGCCCTTTGAGTGCCTAGGACTGAAATGAAGCTTGGTGAGCATCCCACACAAACGAATGCTCCACATGCGGGTTTCACATGCCACCAACTCCACATTCACAGGCAACTTCAGCGCCACAGCCGTTTTCAGATAGCCCTCAATGCAAAGGCTCTAGACGCAAATATTGGTGTGAGAGCTAATTCAATCAAGGAAACACTGCATGTTGGTGAAGGGCATATTGAAGAAGGATCAGCCGAGTGGTTCTTGTGGGAGAACAACTCCATTTGGCTCACTAACTTCACACACCATCAGGCTTCCAAGCAGCTCTCAAGGAAACTCAGTTTTCACACTCTATGCTTAGTGCCCTTTGAGGGCATTATCTAGGAATGAACCTGGTAGAGCATCACACACAAACGAATGCTCCACATGCGGGTTTCACATGCCACCAACTCCACATTCTCAGGCAACCTCAGCGCCACAGCCGTTTTCAGATAGCCCTCAATGCAAAGGTTCTAGACGCAAATATTGGTGTGAGAGCTAATTTAATCAAGGAAACACTGCATGTTGGTGAAGGGCATATTGAAGAAGGATCAGCCGAGTGGTTCTTGTGGGAGAACAACTCCATTTGGCTCACTAACTTCACACACCATCAGGCTTCCAAGCAGCTCTCAAGGAAACTCAGTTTTCACAATCTATGCTTAGTGCCCTTTGAGTGCATTATCTAGGAATGAACCTGGTCGAGCATCCCACACAAACGAATGCTCCACATGCGGGTTTCACATGCCACCAACTCCACATTCACAGGCAACTTCAGTGCCACAGCCGTTTTCAGATAGCCCTCAATGCAAAGGCTCTAGACGCAAATATTGGTGTGAGAGCTAATTCAATCAAGGAAACACTGCATGTTGGTGAAGGGCATATTGAAGAAGGATCAGCCGAGTGGTTCTTGTGGGAGAACAACTCCATTTGGCTCACTAACTTCACACACCATCAGGCTTCCAAGCAGCTCTCAAGGAAACTCAGTTTTCACACTCTATGCTTACCCTTTGAGTGCCTAGGACTGAAATGAACCTTGGTGAGCATCCCACACAAACCAATGCTCCACATGCGGGTTTCAATGCCACCAACTCCACATTCTCAGGCAACTTCAGCGCCACCGCCGTTTTCAGATAGCCCTCAATGCAAAGGCTCTAGACGCAAATATTGGTGTGAGAGCTAATTCAATCAAGGAAACACTGCATGTTGGTGAAGGGCATATTGAAGAAGGATCAGCCGAGTGGTTCTTGTGGGAGAACAACTCCATTTGGCTCACTAACTTCACACACCATCAGGCTTCCAAGCAGCTCTCAAGGAACCTCAGTTTTCACACTCTATGCTTAGTGCCCTTTGAGGGCATTATCTAGGAATGAACCTGGTAGAGCATCCCACACAAACGAATGCTCCACATGCGGGTTTCACATGCCACCAACTCCACATTCACAGGCAACTTCAGCGCCACAGCCGTTTTCAGATAGCCCTCAATGCAAAGGCTCTAGACACAAATATTGGTGTGAGAGCTAATTCAATCAAGGAAACACTGCATGTTGGTGAAGGGCATATTGAAGAAGGATCAGCCGAGTGGTTCTTGTGGGAGAACAACTCCATTTCGCTAACTTCACACACCATCAGGCTTCCAAGCAGCTCTCAAGGAAACTCAGTTTTCACACTCTATGCTTAGTGCCCTTTGAGTGCCTAGGACTGAAAGGAAGCTTGGTGAGCATCCTACACAAACGAATGCTCCACATGCGGGCTTCACATGCCACCAACTCCACATTCTCAGGCAACTTCAGCGCCACAGCCGTTTTCAGATAGCCCTCAATGCAAAGGCTCTAGACGCAAATATTGGTGTGAGAGCTAATTCAATCAAGGAAACACTGCATGTTGGTGAAGGGCATATTGAAGAAGGATCAGCCGAGTGGTTCTTGTGGGAGAACAACTCCATTTGGCTCACTAACTTCACACACCATCAGGCTTCCAAGCAGCTCTCAAGGAAACTCAGTTTTCACACTCTATGCTTAGTGCCCTTTGAGTGCCTAGGACTGAAAGGAAGCTTGGTGAGCATCCCACACAAACGAATGCTCCACATGCGGGTTTCACATGCCACCAACTCCACATTCACAGGCAACTTCAGCGCCACAGCCGTTTTCAGATAGCCCTCAATGCAAAGGCGCTAGACGCAAATATTGGTGTGAGAGCTAATTCAATCAAGGAAACACTGCATGTTGGTGAAGGGCATATTGAAGAAGGATCAGCCGAGTGGTTCTTGTGGGAGAACAGCTCCATTTGGCTCACTAAATTCACACACCATCAGGCTTCCAAGCAGCTCTCAAGGAAACTCAGTTTTCACACTCTATGCTTAGTGCCCTTTGAGTGCCTAGGACTGAAAGGAAGCTTGGTGAGCATCCCACACAAACGAATGCTCCACATGCGGGTTTCACATGCCACCAACACCACATTATCAGGCAACTTCAGCGCCACAGCCGTTTTCAGATAGCCCTCAATGCAAAGGCTCTAGACGCAAATATTGGTGTGAGAGCTAATTCAATCAAGGAAACACTGCATGTTGGTGAAGGGCATATTGAAGAAGGATCAGCCGAGTGGTTCTTGTGGGAGAACAACTCCATTTGGCTCACTAACTTCACACACCATCAGGCTTCCAAGCAGCTCTCAAGGAAACTCAGTTTTCACACTCTATGCTTAGTGCCCTTTGAGTGCATTATCTAGGAATGAACCTGGTAGAGCTTCACATAAACAAAAGCTCCCCATGCGGGTTTCACATGCCACCAACTCCACACTCTCAGGCATCTTCAGCGCCACAGCCGTTTTCAGATAGCCCTCAATGCAAAGGCTCTAGACGCAAATATTGGTGTGAGAGCTAATTCAATCAAGGAAACACTGCATGTTGGTGAAGGGCATATTGAAGAAGGATCAGCCGAGTGGTTCTTATGGGAGAACAACTCCATTTGGCTCACTAACCTCACACACCATCAGGCTTCCAAGCAGCTCTCAAGGAAACTCAGTTTTCACACTCTATGCTTAGTGCCCTTTGAGTGCCTAGGACTGAAAGGAAGCTTGGTGAGCATCCCACACAAACGAATGCTCCACATGCGGGTTTCGCATGCCACCAACAACACATTCTCAGGCAACTTCAGCGCCACAGCCGTTTTCAGATAGCCCTCAATGCAAAGGCTCTAGACGCAAATATTGGTGTGAGAGCTAATTCAATCAAGGAAACACTGCATGTTGGTGAAGGGCATATTGAAGAAGGATCAGCCGAGTGGTTCTTGTGGGAGAACAACTCCATTTGGCTCACTAACTTCACACACCATCAGGCTCCAAGCAGCTCTCAAGGAAACTCAGTTTTCACACTCTATGCTTAGTGCCCTTTGAGTGCATTATCTAGGAATGAACCTGGTAGAGCATCACATAAACAAAAGCTCCCCATGCGGGTTTCACATGCCACCAACTGCACATTCAAAGGCATCTTCAGCGCCACAGCCATTTTCAGATAGCCCTCAATGCAAAGGCTCTAGACGCAAATATTGGTGTGAGAGCTAATTCAATCAAGGAAACACTGCATGTTGGTGAAGGGCATATTGAAGAAGGATCAGCCGAGTGGTTCTTGTGGGAGAACAACTCCATTTGGCTCACTAACTTCACACACCATCAGGCTTCCAAGCAGCTCTCAAGGAAACTCAGTTTTCACACTCTATGCTTAGTGCCCTTTGAGGGCATTATCTCGGAATGAACCTGGTAGAGCATCCCACACAAACGAATGCTCCACATGCGGGTTTCACATGCCACCAACTCCACATTCACAGGCAACTTCAGCGCCACAGCCGTTTTCAGATAGCCCTCAATGCAAAGGCTCTAGACGCAAATATTGGTGTGAGAGCTAATTCAATCAAGGAAACACTGCATGTTGGTGAAGGGCATATTGAAGAAGGATCAGCCGAGTGGTACTTGTGGGAGAACAACTCCATTTGGCTCACTAACTTCACACACCATCAGGCTTCCAAGCAGCTCTCAAGGAAACTCAGTTTTCACACTCTATGCTTAGTGCCCTTTGAGTGCATTATCTAGGAATGAACCTGGTCAAGCATCACACAAACGAATGCTCCACATGCGGGTTTCACATGCCACCAACTCCACATTCACAGGCAACTTCAGCGCCACAGCCGTTTTCAGATAGCCCTCAATGCAAAGGCTCTAGACGCAAATATTGGTGTGAGAGCTAATTCAATCAAGGAAACACTGCATGTTGGTGAAGGGCATATTGAAGAAGGATCAGCCGAGTGGTACTTGTGGGAGAACAACTCCATTTGGCTCACTAACTTCACACACCATCAGGCTTCCAAGCAGCTCTCAAGGAAACTCAGTTTTCACACTCTATGCTTAGTGCCCTTTGAGTGCCTAGGACTGAAATGAAGCTTGGTGAGCATCCCACACAAACGAATGCTCCACATGCGGGTTTCACATGCCACCAACTCCACATTCTCAGGCAACTTCAGCGCCACAGCCGTTTTCAGATAGCCCTCAATGCAAAGGCTCTAGACGCAAATATTGGTGTGAGAGCTAATTCAATCAAGGAAACACTGCATGTTGGTGAAGGGCATATTGAAGAAGGATCAGCCGAGTGGTTCTTGTGGGAGAACAACTCCATTTGGCTCACTAACTTCACACACCATCAGGCTTCCAAGCAGCTCTCAAGGAAACTCAGTTTTCACACTCTATGCTTAGTGCCCTTTGAGGGCATTATCTAGGAATGACCTGGTAGAGCATCCCACACAAACGAATGCTCTACATGCGGGTTTCACATGCCACCAACTCCACATTCACAGGCAACTTCAGCGCCACAGCCGTTTTCAGATAGCCCTCAATGCAAAGGCTCTAGACACAAATATTGGTGTGAGAGCTAATTCAATCAAGGAAACACTGCATGTTGGTGAAGGGCATATTGAAGAAGGATCAGCCGAGTGGTTCTTGTGGGAGAACAACTCCATTTGGCTCACTAACTTCACACACCATCAGGCTTCCAAGCAGCTCTCAAGGAAACTCAGTTTTCACACTCTATGCTTAGTGCCCTTTGAGTGCCTAGGACTGAAAGGAACCTTGGTGAGCATCCCACACAAACGAATGCTCCACATGCGGGTTTCACATGCCACCAACTCCACATTCTCAGGCAACTTCAGCGCCACAGCCGTTTTCAGATAGCCCTCAATGTAAAGGCGCTAGTCGCAAATATTGGTGTGAGAGCTAATTCAATCAAGGAAACACTGCATGTTGGTGAAGGGCATATTGAAGAAGGATCAGCCGAGTGGTTCTTGTGCGAGAACAACTCCATTTGGCTCACTAACTTCACACACCATCAGGCTTCCAAGCAGCTCTCAAGGAAACTCAGTTTTCACACTCTATGCTTAGTGCCCTTTGAGTGCATTATCTAGGAATGAACCTGGTCAAGCATCACACAAACGAATGCTCCACATGCGGGTTTCACATGCCACCAACTCCACATTCACAGGCAACTTCAGCGCCACAGCCGTTTTCAGATAGCCCTCAATGCAAAGGCTCTAGACGCAAATATTGGTGTGAGAGCTAATTCAATCAAGGAAACACTGCATGTTGGTGAAGGGCATATTGAAGAAGGATCAGCCGAGTGGTACTTGTGGGAGAACAACTCCATTTGGCTCACTAACTTCACACACCATCAGGCTTCCAAGCAGCTCTCAAGGAAACTCAGTTTTCACACTCTATGCTTAGTGCCCTTTGAGTGCCTAGGACTGAAATGAAGCTTGGTGAGCATCCCACACAAACGAATGCTCCACATGCGGGTTTCACATGCTACCAACTCCACATTCTCAGGCAACTTCAGCGCCACAGCCGTTTTCAGATAGCCCTCAATGCAAAGGCTCTAGATGCAAATATTTGTGTGAGAGCTAATTCAATCAAGGAAACACTGCATGTTGGTGAAGGGCATATTGAAGAAGGATCAGCTGAGTGGTTTTGTGGGAGAACAACTCCATTTGGCTCACTAACTTCACACACCATCAGGCTTCCAAGCAGCTCTCAAGGAAACTCAGTTTTCACACTCTATGCTTAGTGCCCTTTGAGTGCCTAGGACTGAAAGGAACCTTGGTGAGCATCCCACACAAACGAATGCTCCACATGCGGGTTTCACATGCCACCAACTCCACATTCACAGGCAACTTCAGCGCCACAGCCGTTTTCAGATAGCCCTCAATGTAAAGGCGCTAGTCGCAAATATTGGTGTGAGAGCTAATTCAAGCAAGGAAACACTGCATGTTGGTGAAGGGCATATTGAAGAAGGATCAGCCGAGTGGTTCTTGTGGGAAGAACAACTCCATTTGGCTCACTAACTTCACACACCATCAGGCTTCCAAGCAGCTCTCAAGGAAACTCAGTTTTCACACTCTATGCTTAGTTCCCTTTGAGTGCATTATCTAGGAATGAACCTGGTCAAGCATCACACAAACGAATGCTCCACATGCGGGTTTCACATGCCACCAACTCCACATTCACAGGCAACTTCAGCGCCACAGCCGTTTTCAGATAGCCCTCAATGCAAAGGCTCTAGACGCAAATATTGGTGTGAGAGCTAATTCAATCAAGGAAACACTGCATGTTGGTGAAGGGCATATTGAAGAAGGATCAGCCGAGTGGTACTTGTGGGAGAACAACTCCATTTGGCTCACTAACTTCACACACCATCAGGCTTCCAAGCAGCTCTCAAGGAAACTCAGTTTTCACACTCTATGCTTAGTGCCCTTTGAGTGCCTAGGACTGAAATGAAGCTTGGTGAGCATCCCACACAAACGAATGCTCCACATGCGGGTTTCACATGCTACCAACTCCACATTCTCAGGCAACTTCAGCGCCACAGCCGTTTTCAGATAGCCCTCAATGCAAAGGCTCTAGATGCAAATATTTGTGTGAGAGCTAATTCAATCAAGGAAACACTGCATGTTGGTGAAGGGCATATTGAAGAAGGATCAGCTGAGTGGTTTTGTGGGAGAACAACTCCATTTGGCTCACTAACTTCACACACCATCAGGCTTCCAAGCAGCTCTCAAGGAAACTCAGTTTTCACACTCTATGCTTAGTGCCCTTTGAGTGCCTAGGACTGAAAGGAACCTTGGTGAGCATCCCACACAAACGAATGCTCCACATGCGGGTTTCACATGCCACCAACTCCACATTCACAGGCAACTTCAGCGCCACAGCCGTTTTCAGATAGCCCTCAATGTAAAGGCGCTAGTCGCAAATATTGGTGTGAGAGCTAATTCAAGCAAGGAAACACTGCATGTTGGTGAAGGGCATATTGAAGAAGGATCAGCCGAGTGGTTCTTGTGGGAGAACAACTCCATTTGGCTCACTAACTTCACACACCATCAGGCTTCCAAGCAGCTCTCAAGGAAACTCAGTTTTCACACTCTATGCTTAGTGCCCTTTGAGTGCATTATCTAGGAATGAACCTGGTCAAGCATCACACAAACGAATGCTCCACATGCGGGTTTCACATGCCACCAACTCCACATTCACAGGCAACTTCAGCGCCACAGCCGTTTTCAGATAGCCCTCAATGTAAAGGCGCTAGTCGCAAATATTGGTGTGAGAGCTAATTCAAGCAAGGAAACACTGCATGTTGGTGAAGGGCATATTGAAGAAGGATCAGCCGAGTGGTACTTGTGGGAGAACAACTCCATTTGGCTCACTAACTTCACACACCATCAGGCTTCCAAGCAGCTCTCAAGGAAACTCAGTTTTCACACTCTATGCTTAGTGCCCTTTGAGTGCCTAGGACTGAAATGAAGCTTGGTGAGCATCCCACACAAACGAATGCTCCACATGCGGGTTTCACATGCCACCAACTCCACATTCTCAGGCAACTTCAGCGCCACAGCCGTTTTCAGATAGCCCTCAATGCAAAGGCTCTAGACGCAAATATTGGTGTGAGAGCTAATTCAATCAAGGAAACACTGCATGTTGGTGAAGGGCATATTGAAGAAGGATCAGCCGAGTGGTTCTTGTGGGAGAACAACTCCATTTGGCTCACTAACTTCACACACCATCAGGCTTCCAAGCAGCTCTCAAGAAACTCAGTTTTCACACTCTATGCTTAGTGCCCTTTGAGGGCATTATCTAGGAATGAACCTGGTAGAGCATCCCACACAAACGAATGCTCCACATGCGGGTTTCACATGCCACCAACTCCACATTCTCAGGCAACTTCAGCGCCACAGCCGTTTTCAGATAGCCCTCAATGCAAAGGCGCTAGACGCAAATATTGGTGTGAGAGCTAATTCAATCAAGGAAACACTGCATGTTAGTAAAGGGCATATTGAAGAAGGATCAGCCGAGTGGTTCTTGTGCGAGAACAACTCCATTTGGCTCACTAACTTCACACACCATCAGGCTTCCAAGCAGCTCTCAAGGAAACTCAGTTTTCACACTCTATGCTTAGTGTCCTTTGAGTGCCTAGGACTGAAATGAAGCTTGGTGAGCATCCCACACAAACGAATGCTCCACATGCGGGTTTCACATGCCACCAACTCCACATTCACAGGCAACTTCAGTGCCACAGCCGTTTTCAGATAGCCCTCAATGTAAAGGCTCTAGACGCAAATATTGGTGTGAGAGCTAATTCAATCAAGGAAACACTGCATGTTGGTGAAGGGCATATTGAAGAAGAATCAGCCAAGTGGTTCTTGTATGAGAACAACTCCATTTGCTCACTAACTTCACACACCATCAGGCTTCCAAGCAGCTCTCAAGGAAACTCAGTTTTCACACTCTATGCTTAGTGCCCTTTGAGTGCATTATCTAGGAATGAACCTGGTAGAGCATCCCACACAAACGAATGCTCCACATGCGGGTTTCACATGCCACCAACTCCACATTCTCAGGCAACTTCAGCGCCACAGCCGTTTTCAGATAGCCCTCAATGCAAAGGCTCTAGACGCAAATATTGGTGTGAGAGCTAATTCAATCAAGGAAACACTGCATGTTGGTGAAGGGCATATTGAAGAAGGATCAGCCGAGTGGTTCTTGTGGGAGAACAACTCCATTTGGCTCACTAACTTCACACACCATCAGGCTTCCAAGCAGCTCTCAAGGAAACTCAGTTTTCACACTCTATGCTTAGTGCCCTTTGAGGGCATTATCTAGGAATGAACCTGATCAAGCATCACACAAACGAATGCTCCACATGCGGGTTTCACATGCCACCAACTCCACATTCTCAGGCAACCTCAGCGCCACAGCCGTTTTCAGATAGCCCTCAATGCAAAGGTTCTAGACGCAAATATTGGTGTGAGAGCTAATTTAATCAAGGAAACACTGCATGTTGGTGAAGGGCATATTGAAGAAGGATCAGCCGAGTGGTTCTTGTGGGAGAACAACTCCATTTGGCTCACTAACTTCACACACCATCAGGCTTCCAAGCAGCTCTCAAGGAAACTCAGTTTTCACACTCTATGCTTAGTGCCCTTTGAGTGCATTATCTAGGAATGAACCTGGTCGAGCATCCCACACAAACGAATGCTCCACATGCGGGTTTCACATGCCACCAACTCCACATTCACAGGCAACTTCAGTGCCACAGCCGTTTTCAGATAGCCCTCAATGCAAAGGCTCTAGACGCAAATATTGGTGTGAGAGCTAATTCAATCAAGGAAACACTGCATGTTGGTGAAGGGCATATTGAAGAAGGATCAGCCGAGTGGTTCTTGTGGGAGAACAACTCCATTTGGCTCACTAACTTCACACACCATCAGGCTTCCAAGCAGCTCTCAAGGAAACTCAGTTTTCACACTCTATGCTTACCCTTTGAGTGCCTAGGACTGAAATGAACCTTGGTGAGCATCCCACACAAACCAATGCTCCACATGCGGGTTTCACATGCCACCAACTCCACATTCTCAGGCAACTTCAGCGCCACCGCCGTTTTCAGATAGCCCTCAATGCAAAGGCTCTAGACGCAAATATTGGTGTGAGAGCTAATTCAATCAAGGAAACACTGCATGTTGGTGAAGGGCATATTGAAGAAGGATCAGCCGAGTGGTTCTTGTGGGAGAACAACTCCATTTGGCTCACTAACTTCACACACCATCAGGCTTCCAAGCAGCTCTCAAGGAACCTCAGTTTTCACACTCTATGCTTAGTGCCCTTTGAGGGCATTATCTAGGAATGAACCTGGTAGAGCATCCCACACAAACGAATGCTCCACATGCGGGTTTCACATGCCACCAACTCCACATTCTCAGGCAACCTCAGCGCCACAGCCGTTTTCAGTTAGCCCTCAATGCAAAGGCTCTAGACGCAAATATTGGTGTGAGAGCTAGTTTAATCAAGGAAACACTGCATGTTGGTGAAGGGCATATTGAAGAAGGATCAGCCGAGTGGTTCTTGTGGGAGAACAACTCCATTTGGCTCACTAACTTCACACACCATCAGGCTTCCAAGCAGCTCCCAAGGAAACTCAGTTTTCACACTCTATGCTTAGTGCCCTTTGAGGGTATTATCTAGGAATGAACCTGGTCGAGCATCCCACACAAACGAATGCTCCACATGCGGGTTTCACATGCCACCAACTCCACATTCTCAGGCAACTTCAGCGCCACAGCCGTTTTCAGATAGCCCTCAATGCAAAGGCTCTAGACGCAAATATTGGTGTGAGAGCTAATTCAATCAAGGAAACATTGCATGTTGGTGAAGGGCATATTGAAGAAGGATCAGCCGAGTGGTTCTTGTGGGAGAACAACTCCATTTGGCTCACTAACTTCACACACCATCAGGCTTCCAAGCAGCTCTCAAGGAAACTCAGTTTTCACACTCTATGCTTAGTGCCCTTTGAGTGCCTAGGACTGAAATGAAGCTTGGTGAGCATCCCACACAAACGAATGCTCCACATGCGGGTTTCACATGCCACCAACTCCACATTCACAGGCAACTTCAGTGCCACAGCCGTTTTCAGATAGCCCTCAATGTAAAGGCTCTAGACGCAAATATTGGTGTGAGAGCTAATTCAATCAAGGAAACACTGCATGTTGGTGAAGGGCATATTGAAGAAGAATCAGCCAAGTGGTTCTTGTATGAGAACAACTCCATTTGGCTCACTAACTTCACACACCATCAGGCTTCCAAGCAGCTCTCAAGGAAACTCAGTTTTCACACTCTATGCTTAGTGCCCTTTGAGTGCCTAGGACTGAAATGAAGCTTGGTGAGCATCCCACACAAACGAATGCTCCACATGCGGGTTTCACATGCCACCAACTCCACATTCTCAGGCAACTTCAGCGCCACAGCCGTTTTCAGATAGCCCTCAATGCAAAGGCTCTAGACGCAAATATTGGTGTGAGAGCTAATTCAATGAAGGAAACACTGCATGTTGGTGAAGGGCATATTGAAGAAGGATCAGCCGAGTGGTTCTTGTGGGAGAACAACTCCATTTGGCTCACTAACTTCACACACCATCAGGCTTCCAAGCAGGTCTCAAGGAAACTCAGTTTTCACACTCTATGCTTAGTGCCCTTTGAGTGCCTAGGACTGAAAGGAACCTTGGTGAGCATCCCACACAAACGAATGCTCCACATGCGGGTTTCACATGCCACCAACTCCACATTCTCAGGCAACTTCAGCGCCACAGCCGTTTTCAGATAGCCCTCAATGTAAAGGCGCTAGTCGCAAATATTGGTGTGAGAGCTAATTCAATCAAGGAAACACTGCATGTTGGTGAAGGGCATATTGAAGAAGGATCAGCCGAGTGGTTCTTGTGCGAGAACAACTCCATTTGGCTCACTAACTTCACACACCATCAGGCTTCCAAGCAGCTCTCAAGGAAACTCAGTTTTCACACTCTATGCTTAGTGCCCTTTGAGTGCATTATCTAGGAATGAACCTGGTCAAGCATCACACAAACGAATGCTCCACATGCGGGTTTCACATGCCACCAACTCCACATTCACAGGCAACTTCAGCGCCACAGCCGTTTTCAGATAGCCCTCAATGCAAAGGCTCTAGACGCAAATATTGGTGTGAGAGCTAATTCAATCAAGGAAACACTGCATGTTGGTGAAGGGCATATTGAAGAAGGATCAGCCGAGTGGTACTTGTGGGAGAACAACTCCATTTGGCTCACTAACTTCACACACCATCAGGCTTCCAAGCAGCTCTCAAGGAAACTCAGTTTTCACACTCTATGCTTAGTGCCCTTTGAGTGCCTAGGACTGAAATGAAGCTTGGTGAGCATCCCACACAAACGAATGCTCCACATGCGGGTTTCACATGCCACCAACTCCACATTCTCAGGCAACTTCAGCGCCACAGCCGTTTTCAGATAGCCCTCAATGCAAAGGCTCTAGACGCAAATATTGGTGTGAGAGCTAATTCAATCAAGGAAACACTGCATGTTGGTGAAGGGCATATTGAAGAAGGATCAGCCGAGTGGTTCTTGTGGGAGAACAACTCCATTTGGCTCACTAACTTCACACACCATCAGGCTTCCAAGCAGCTCTCAAGGAAACTCAGTTTTCACACTCTATGCTTAGTGCCCTTTGAGGGCATTATCTAGGAATGAACCTGGTAGAGCATCCCACACAAACGAATGCTCCACATGCGGGTTTCACATGCCACCAACTCCACATTCTCAGGCAACTTCAGCGCCACAGCCGTTTTCAGATAGCCCTCAATGCAAAGGCTCTAGACGCAAATATTGGTGTGAGAGCTAATTCAATCAAGGAAACACTGCATGTTGGTGAAGGGCATATTGAAGAAGGATCAGCCGAGTGGTTCTTGTGGGAGAACAACTCCATTTGGCTCACTAACTTCACACACCATCAGGCTTCCAAGCAGCTCTCAAGGAAACTCAGTTTTCACACTCTATGCTTAGTGCCCTTTGAGTGCCTAGGACTGAAATGAAGCTTGGTGAGCATCCCACACAAACCAATGTTCCACAGGCGGGTTTCACATGCCACCAACTCCACATTCACAGGCAACTTCAGCGCCACAGCCGTTTTCAGATAGCCCTCAATGCAAAGGCTCTAGACGCAAATATTGTTGTGAGAGCTAATTCAATCAAGGAAACACTGCATGTTGGTGAAGGGCATATTGAAGAAGGATCAGCCGAGTGGTTCTTGTGGGAGAACAACTCCATTTGGATCACTAACTTCACACACCATCAGGCTTCCAAGCAGCTCTCAAGGAAACTCAGTTTTCACACTCTATGCTTAGTGCCCTTTGAGTGCCTAGGACTGAAATGAAGCTTGGTGAGCATCCCACACAAACGAATGCTCCACATGCGGGTTTCACATGCCACCAACTCCACATTCACAGGCAACTTCAGCGCCACAGCCGTTTTCAGATAGCCCTCAATGCAAAGGCTCTAGACGCAAATATTGGTGTGAGAGCTAATTCAATCAAGGAAACACTGCATGTTGGTGAAGCGCATATTGAAGAAGGATCAGCCGAGTGGTTCTTGTGGGAGAACAACTCCATTTGGCTCACTAACTTCACACACCATCAGGCTTCCAAGCAGCTCTCAAGGAAACTCAGTTTTCACACTCTATGCTTAGTGCCCTTTGAGGGCATTATCTAGGAATGAACCTGGTAGAGCATCACACACAAACGAATGCTCCACATGCGGGTTTCACATGCCACCAACTCCACATTCTCAGGCAACCTCAGCGCCACAGCCGTTTTCAGATAGCCCTCAATGCAAAGGTTCTAGACGCAAATATTGGTGTGAGAGCTAATTTAATCAAGGAAACACTGCATGTTGGTGAAGGGCATATTGAAGAAGGATCAGCCGAGTGGTTCTTGTGGGAGAACAACTCCATTTGGCTCACTAACTTCACACACCATCAGGCTTCCAAGCAGCTCTCAAGGAAACTCAGTTTTCACAATCTATGCTTAGTGCCCTTTGAGTGCATTATCTAGGAATGAACCTGGTCGAGCATCCCACACAAACGAATGCTCCACATGCGGGTTTCACATGCCACCAACTCCACATTCACAGGCAACTTCAGTGCCACAGCCGTTTTCAGATAGCCCTCAATGCAAAGGCTCTAGACGCAAATATTGGTGTGAGAGCTAATTCAATCAAGGAAACACTGCATGTTGGTGAAGGGCATATTGAAGAAGGATCAGCCGAGTGGTTCTTGTGGGAGAACAACTCCATTTGGCTCACTAACTTCACACACCATCAGGCTTCCAAGCAGCTCTCAAGGAAACTCAGTTTTCACACTCTATGCTTACCCTTTGAGTGCCTAGGACTGAAATGAACCTTGGTGAGCATCCCACACAAACCAATGCTCCACATGCGGGTTTCACATGCCACCAACTCCACATTCTCAGGCAACTTCAGCGCCACCGCCGTTTTCAGATAGCCCTCAATGCAAAGGCTCTAGACGCAAATATTGGTGTGAGAGCTAATTCAATCAAGGAAACACTGCATGTTGGTGAAGGGCATATTGAAGAAGGATCAGCCGAGTGGTTCTTGTGGGAGAACAACTCCATTTGGCTCACTAACTTCACACACCATCAGGCTTCCAAGCAGCTCTCAAGGAACCTCAGTTTTCACACTCTATGCTTAGTGCCCTTTGAGGGCATTATCTAGGAATGAACCTGGTAGAGCATCCCACACAAACGAATGCTCCACATGCGGGTTTCACATGCCACCAACTCCACATTCTCAGGCAACCTCAGCGCCACAGCCGTTTTCAGTTAGCCCTCAATGCAAAGGCTCTAGACGCAAATATTGGTGTGAGAGCTAGTTTAATCAAGGAAACACTGCATGTTGGTGAAGGGCATATTGAAGAAGGATCAGCCGAGTGGTTCTTGTGGGAGAACAACTCCATTTGGCTCACTAACTTCACACACCATCAGGCTTCCAAGCAGCTCCCAAGGAAACTCAGTTTTCACACTCTATGCTTAGTGCCCTTTGAGGGTATTATCTAGGAATGAACCTGGTCGAGCATCCCACACAAACGAATGCTCCACATGCGGGTTTCACATGCCACCAACTCCACATTCTCAGGCAACTTCAGCGCCACAGCCGTTTTCAGATAGCCCTCAATGCAAAGGCTCTAGACGCAAATATTGGTGTGAGAGCTAATTCAATCAAGGAAACATTGCATGTTGGTGAAGGGCATATTGAAGAAGGATCAGCCGAGTGGTTCTTGTGGGAGAACAACTCCATTTGGCTCACTAACTTCACACACCATCAGGCTTCCAAGCAGCTCTCAAGGAAACTCAGTTTTCACACTCTATGCTTAGTGCCCTTTGAGTGCCTAGGACTGAAATGAAGCTTGGTGAGCATCCCACACAAACGAATGCTCCACATGCGGGTTTCACATGCCACCAACTCCACATTCACAGGCAACTTCAGTGCCACAGCCGTTTTCAGATAGCCCTCAATGTAAAGGCTCTAGACGCAAATATTGGTGTGAGAGCTAATTCAATCAAGGAAACACTGCATGTTGGTGAAGGGCATATTGAAGAAGAATCAGCCAAGTGGTTCTTGTATGAGAACAACTCCATTTGCTCACTAACTTCACACACCATCAGGCTTCCAAGCAGCTCTCAAGGAAACACAGTTTTCACACTCTATGCTTAGTGCCCTTTGAGTGCATTATCTAGGAATGAACCTGGTAGAGCATCCCACACAAACGAATGCTCCACATGCGGGTTTCACATGCCACCAACTCCACATTCTCAGGCAACTTCAGCGCCACAGCCGTTTTCAGATAGCCCTCAATGCAAAGGCTCTAGACGCAAATATTGGTGTGAGAGCTAATTCAATGAAGGAAACACTGCATGTTGGTGAAGGGCATATTGAAGAAGGATCAGCCGAGTGGTTCTTGTGGGAGAACAACTCCATTTGGCTCACTAACTTCACACACCATCAGGCTTCCAAGCAGGTCTCAAGGAAACTCAGTTTTCACACTCTATGCTTAGTGCCCTTTGAGTGCCTAGGACTGAAATGAAGCTTGGTGAGCATCCCACACAAACCAATGTTCCACATGCGGGTTTCACATGCCACCAACTCCACATTCACAGGCAACTTCAGCGCCACAGCCGTTTTCAGATAGCCCTCAATGCAAAGGCTCTAGACGCAAATATTGGTGTGAGAGCTAATTCAATCAAGGAAACACTGCATGTTGGTGAAGGGCATATTGAAGAAGGATCAGCCGAGTGGTACTTGTGGGAGAACAACTCCATTTGGCTCACTAACTTCACACACCATCAGGCTTCCAAGCAGCTCTCAAGGAACCTCAGTTTTCACACTCTATGCTTAGTGCCCTTTGAGGGCATTATCTAGGAATGAACCTGGTAGAGCATCACACACAAACGAATGCTCCACATGCGGGTTTCACATGCCACCAACTCCACATTCACAGGCAACTTCAGCGCCACAGCCGTTTTCAGATAGCCCTCAATGCAAAGGCTCTAGACGCAAATATTGGTGTGAGAGCTAATTCAATCAAGGAAACACTGCATGTTGGTGAAGGGCATATTGAAGAAGGATCAGCCGAGTGGTTCTTGTGGGAGAACAACTCCATTTGGATCACTAACTTCACACACCATCAGGCTTCCAAGCAGCTCTCAAGGAAACTCAGTTTTCACACTCTATGCTTAGTGCCCTTTGAGTGCCTAGGACTGAAATGAAGCTTGGTGAGCATCCCACACAAACGAATGCTCCACATGCGGGTTTCACATGCCACCAACTCCACATTCACAGGCAACTTCAGCGCCACAGCCGTTTTCAGATAGCCCTCAATGCAAAGGCTCTAGACGCAAATATTGGTGTGAGAGCTAATTCAATCAAGGAAACACTGCATGTTGGTGAAGCGCATATTGAAGAAGGATCAGCCGAGTGGTTCTTGTGGGAGAACAACTCCATTTGGCTCACTAACTTCACACACCATCAGGCTTCCAAGCAGCTCTCAAGGAAACTCAGTTTTCACACTCTATGCTTAGTGCCCTTTGAGGGCATTATCTAGGAATGAACCTGGTAGAGCATCACACACAAACGAATGCTCCACATGCGGGTTTCACATGCCACCAACTCCACATTCTCAGGCAACTTCAGCGCCACAGCCGTTTTCAGATAGCCCTCAATGCAAAGGTTCTAGACGCAAATATTGGTGTGAGAGCTAGTTTAATCAAGGAAACACTGCATGTTGGTGAAGGGCATATTGAAGAAGGATCAGCCGAGTGGTTCTTGTGGGAGAACAACTCCATTTGGCTCACTAACTTCACACACCATCAGGCTTCCAAGCAGCTCTCAAGGAAACTCAGTTTTCACACTCTATGCTTAGTGCCCTTTGAGTGCCTAGGACTGAAATGAACCTTGGTGAGCATCCCACACAAACCAATGCTCCACATTGCGGGTTTCACATGCCACCAACTCCACATTCTCAGGCAACTTCAGCGCCACCGCCGTTTTCAGATAGCCCTCAATGCAAAGGCTCTAGACGCAAATATTGGTGTGAGAGCTAATTCAATCAAGGAAACACTGCATGTTGGTGAAGGGCATATTGAAGAAGGATCAGCCGAGTGGTTCTTGTGGGAGAACAACTCCATTTGGCTCACTAACTTCACACACCATCAGGCTTCCAAGCAGCTCTCAAGGAACCTCAGTTTTCACACTCTATGCTTAGTGCCCTTTGAGGGCATTATCTAGAAATGAACCTGGTAGAGCATCCCACACAAACGAATGCTCCACATGCGGGTTTCACATGCCACCAACTCCACATTCTCAGGCAACCTCAGCGCCACAGCCGTTTTCAGTTAGCCCTCAATGCAAAGGCTCTAGACGCAAATATTGGTGTGAGAGCTAGTTTAATCAAGGAAACACTGCATGTTGGTGAAGGGCATATTGAAGAAGGATCAGCCGAGTGGTTCTTGTGGGAGAACAACTCCATTTGGCTCACTAACTTCACACACCATCAGGCTTCCAAGCAGCTCCCAAGGAAACTCAGTTTTCACACTCTATGCTTAGTGCCCTTTGAGGGTATTATCTAGGAATGAACCTGGTCGAGCATCCCACACAAACGAATGCTCCACATGCGGGTTTCACATGCCACCAACTCCACATTCTCAGGCAACTTCAGCGCCACAGCCGTTTTCAGATAGCCCTCAATGCAAAGGCTCTAGACGCAAATATTGGTGTGAGAGCTAATTCAATCAAGGAAACATTGCATGTTGGTGAAGGGCATATTGAAGAAGGATCAGCCGAGTGGTTCTTGTGGGAGAACAACTCCATTTGGCTCACTAACTTCACACACCATCAGGCTTCCAAGCAGCTCTCAAGGAAACTCAGTTTTCACACTCTATGCTTAGTGCCCCTTTGAGTGCCTAGGACTGAAATGAAGCTTGGTGAGCATCCCACACAAACCAATGTTCCACATGCGGGTTTCACATGCCACCAACTCCACATTCACAGGCAACTTCAGCGCCACAGCCGTTTTCAGATAGCCCTCAATGCAAAGGCTCTAGACGCAAATATTGGTGTGTGAGAGCTAATTCAATCAAGGAAACACTGCATGTTGGTGAAGGGCATATTGAAGAAGGATCAGCCGAGTGGTACTTGTGGGAGAACAACTCCATTTGGCTCACTAACTTCACACACCATCAGGCTTCCAAGCAGCTCTCAAGGAAACTCAGTTTTCACACTCTATGCTTAGTGCCCTTTGAGGGCATTATCTAGGAATGAACCTGGTAGAGCATCACACACAAACGAATGCTCCACATGCGGGTTTCACATGCCACCAACTCCACATTCTCAGGCAACCTCAGCGCCACAGCCGTTTTCAGATAGCCCTCAATGCAAAGGTTCTAGACGCAAATATTGGTGTGAGAGCTAATTTAATCAAGGAAACACTGCATGTTGGTGAAGGGCATATTGAAGAAGGATCAGCCGAGTGGTTCTTGTGGGAGAACAACTCCATTTGGCTCACTAACTTCACACACCATCAGGCTTCCAAGCAGCTCTCAAGGAAACTCAGTTTTCACACCTCTATGCTTAGTGCCCTTTGAGGGCATTTTCTAGGAATGAACCTGGTAGAGCATCCCACACAAACGAATGCTCCACATGCGGGTTTCACATGCCACCAACTCCACATTCTCAGGCAACTTCAGCACCACAGCCGTTTTCAGATATCCCTCAATGCAAAGGCTCTAGACACAAATATTGGTGTGAGAGCTAATTCAATCAAGGAAACATTGCATGTTGGTGAAGGGCATATTGAAGAAGGATCAGCCGAGTGGTTCTTGTGGGAGAACAACTCCATTTGGCTCACTAACTTCACACACCATCAGGCTTCCAAGCAGCTCTCAAGGAAACTCAGTTTTCACACTCTATGCTTAGTGCCCTTTGAGTGCCTAGGACTGAAATGAAGCTTGGTGAGCATCCCACACAAACCAATGCTCCACATGCGGGTTTCACATGCCACCAACTCCACATTCACAGGCAACTTCAGCGCCACAGCCGTTTTCAGATAGCCCTCAATGCAAAGGCTCTAGACGCAAATATTGGTGTGAGAGCTAATTCAATCAAGGAAACACTGCATGTTGGTGAAGGGCATATTGAAGAAGGATCAGCCGAGTGGTTCTTGTGGGAGAACAACTCCATTTGGCTCACTAACTTCACACACCATCAGGCTTCCAAGCAGCTCTCAAGGAAACTCAGTTTTCACACTCTATGCTTAGTGCCCTTTGAGGGCATTATCTAGGAATGAACCTGGTAGAGCATCCCCACACAAACGAATGCTCCACATGCGGGTTTCACATGCTACCAACTCCACATTCTCAGGCAACTTCAGCGCCACAGCCGTTTTCAGATAGCCCTCAATGCAAAGGCTCTAGACGCAAATATTGGTGTGAGAGCTAATTCAATCAAGGAAACACTGCATGTTGGTGAAGGGCATATTGAAGAAGGATCAGCCGAGTGGTTCTTGTGGGGAGAACAACTCCATTTGGCTCACTAACTTCACACACCATCAGGCTTCCAAGCAGCTCTCAAGGAAACTCAGTTTTCACACTCTATGCTTAGTGCCCTTTGAGTGCCTTGGCATGAAATGAAGCTTGGTGAGCATCCCACACAAACGAATGCTCCACATGCGGGGTTTCACATGCCACCAACTCCACATTCTCAGGCAACTTCAGCGCCACAGCCGTTTTCAGATAGCCCTCAATGCAAAGGCTCTAGACGCAAATATTGGTGTGAGAGCTAATTCAATCAAGGAAACACTGCATGTTGGTGAAGGGCATATTGAAGAAGGATCAGCCGAGTGGTTCTTGTGCGAGAACAACTCCATTTGGCTCACTAACTTCACACACCATCAGGCTTCCATGCAGCTCTCAAGGAAACTCAGTTTTCACACTCTATGCTTAGTGCCTTTGAGTTCCTAGGACGGAAATGAAGCTTGGTGAGCATCCCACACAAACGAATGCTCCACATGCGGGGTTTCACATGCCACCAACTCCACATTCACAGGCAACTTCAGCGCCACAGCCGTTTTCAGATAGCCCTCAATGCAAAGGCTCTAGACGCAAATATTGGTGTGAGAGCTAATTCAATCAAGGAAACACTGCATGTTGGTGAAGGGCATATTGAAGAAGGATCAGCCGAGTGGTTCTTGTGGGAGAACAACTCCATTTGGCTCACTAACTTCACACACCATCAGGCTTCCAAGCAGCTCTCAAGGGAAACTCAGTTTTCACACTCTATGCTTAGTGCCCTTTGAGAGCCTAGGACTGAAAGGAACCTTGCTGAGCATCCCACACAAACGAATGCTCCACATGCGGGTTTCACATGCCACCAACTCCACATTCACAGGCAACTTCAGCGCCACAGCCGTTTTCAGATAGCCCTCAATGCAAAGGCTCTAGACGCAAATATTGGTGTGAGAGCTAATTCAATCAAGGAAACACTGCATGTTGGTGAAGGGCATATTGAAGAAGGATCAGCCGAGTGGTTCTTGTGGGAGAACAACTCCATTTGGCTCACTAACTTCACACACCATCAGGCTTCCAAGCAGCTCGCAAGGAAACTCAGTTTTCACACTCTATGCTTAGTGCCCTTTGAGGGCATTATCTAGGAATGAACCTGGTAGAGCATCCCGCACAAACGAATGCTCCACATGCGGGTTTCACATGCCACCAACTCCACATTCACAGGCAACTTCAGCGCCACAGCCGTTTTCAGATAGCCCTCAATGCAAAGGCTCTAGACGCAAATATTGGTGTGAGAGCTAATTCAATCAAGGAAACACTGCATGTTGGTGAAGAGCATATTGAAGAAGGATCAGCCGAGTGGTTCTTGTGCGAGAACAACTCCATTTGGCTCACTAACTTCACACACCATCAGGCTTCCAAGCAGCTCTCAAGGAAACTCAGTTTTCACACTCTATGCTTAGTGCCCTTTGAGTGCATTATCTAGGAATGAAGCTTGGTGAGCATCCAACACAAACGAATGCTCCACATGCGGGTTTCACATGCCACCAACTCCACATTCTCAGGCAACTTCAGCGCCACAGCCGTTTTCAGATAGCCCTCAATGCAAAGGCTCTAGACGCAAATATTGGTGTGAGAGCTAATTCAATCAAGGAAACACTGCATGTTGGTGAAGGGCATATTGAAGAAGGATCAGCCGAGTGGTTCTTGTGCGAGAACAACTCCATTTGGCTCACTAAATTCACATACCATCAGGCTTCCAAGCAGCTCTCAAGGAAACTCAGTTTTCACACTCTATGCTTAGTGCCCTTTGAGTGCCTAGGACTGAAATGAAGCTTGGTGAGCATCCCACACAAACGAATGCTCCACATGCGGGTTTCACATGCCACCAACTCCACATTCACAGGCAACTTCAGCGCCACAGCCGTTTTCAGATAGCCCTCAATGCAAAGGCTCTAGACGCAAATATTGGTGTGAGAGCTAATTCAATCAAGGAAACACTGCATGTTGGTGAAGGGCATATTGAAGAAGGATCAGCCGAGTGGTTCTTGTGGGGAGAACAACTCCATTTGGCTCACTAACTTCACACACCATCAGGCTTCCATGCAGCTCTCAAGGAAACTCAGTTTTCACACTCTATGCTTAGTGCCCTTTGAGTGCCTAGGACTGAAATGAACCTTGGTGAGCATTCCACACAAACGAATGCTCCACATGCGGGTTTCACATGCCACGAACTCCACATTCTCAGGCAACTTCAGCGCCACAGCCGTTTTCAGATAGCCCTCAATGCAAAGGCTCTAGACGCAAATATTGGTGTGAGAGCTAATTCAATCAAGGAAACACTGCATGTTGGTGAAGGGCATATTGAAGAAGGATCAGCCGAGTGGTTCTTGTGGGGAGAACAACTCCATTTGGCTCACTAACTTCACACACCATCAGGCTTCCAAGCAGCTCTCAAGGAAACTCAGTTTTCACACTCTATGCTTAGTGCCCTTTGAGTGCCTAGGACTGAAATGAACCTTGGTGAGCATTCCACACAAACGAATGCTCCACATGCGGGTTTCACATGCCACCAACTCCACATTCTCAGGCAACTTCAGCGCCACAGCCGTTTTCAGATAGCCCTCAATGCAAAGGCTCTAGACGCAAATATTGGTGTGAGAGCTAATTCAATCAAGGAAACACTGCATGTTGGTGAAGGGCATATTGAAGAAGGATCAGCCGAGTGGTTCTTGTGGGAGGAACAACTCCATTTGGGCTCACTAACTTCACACACCATCAGGCTTCCATGCAGCTCTCAAGGAAACTCAGTTTTCACACTCTATGCTTAGTGCCCTTTGAGTGCCTAGGACTGAAATGAACCTTGGTGAGCATTCCACACAAAACGAATGCTCCACATGCGGGTTTCACATGCCACGAACTCCACATTCTCAGGCAACTTCAGCGCCACAGCCGTTTTCAGATAGCCCTCAATGCAAAGGCTCTAGACGCAAATATTGGTGTGAGAGCTAATTCAATCAAGGAAACACTGCATGTTGGTGAAGGGCATATTGAAGAAGGATCAGCCGAGTGGTTCTTGTGCGAGAACAACTCCATTTGGCTCACTAACTTCACACACCATCAGGCTTCCAAGCAGCTCTCAAGGAAACTCAGTTTTCACACTCTATGCTTAGTGCCCTTTGAGTGCCTAGGACTGAAATGAAACTTGGTGAGCATCCCACACAAACGAATGCTCCACATGCGGGTTTCACATGCCACCAACTCCACATTCTCAGGCAACTTCAGCGCCACAGCCGTTTTCAGATAGCCCTCAATGCAAAGGCTCTAGACGCAAATATTGGTGTGAGAGCTAATTCAATCAAGGAAACACTGCATGTTGGTGAAGGGCATATTGAAGAAGGATCAGCCGAGTGGTTCTTGTGGGAGAACAGCTCCATTTGGCTCACTAACTTCACACACCATCAGGCTTCCAAGCAGCTCTCAAGGAAACTCAGTTTTCACACTCTATGCTTAGTGCCCTTTGAGTGCCTAGGACTGAAATGAACCTTGGTGAGCATTCCACACAAACGAATGCTCCACATGCGGGTTTCACATGCCACCAACTCCACATTCTCAGGCAACTTCAGCGCCACAGCCGTTTTCAGATAGCCCTCAATGCAAAGGCTCTAGACGCAAATATTGGTGTGAGAGCTAATTCAATCAAGGAAACACTGCATGTTGGTGAAGGGCATATTGAAGAAGGATCAGCCGAGTGGTTCTTGTGCGAGAACAACTCCATTTGGCTCACTAACTTCACACACCATCAGGCTTCCAAGCAGCTCTCAAGGAAACTCAGTTTTCACACTCTATGCTTAGTGCCCTTTGAGTGCCTAGGACTGAAATGAAACTTGGTGAGCATCCCACACAAACGAATGCTCCACATGCGGGTTTCACATGCCACCAACTCCACATTCTCAGGCAACTTCAACGCCACAGCCGTTTTCAGATAGCCCTCAATGCAAAGGCTCTAGACGCAAATATTGGTGTGAGAGCTAATTCAATCAAGGAAACACTGCATGTTGGTGAAGGGCATATTGAAGAAGGATCAGCCGAGTGGTTCTTGTGCGAGAACAACTCCATTTGGCTCACTAAATTCACATACCATCAGGCTTCCAAGCAGCTCTCAAGGAAACTCAGTTTTCACACTCTATGCTTAGTGCCCTTTGAGTGCCTAGGACTGAAATGAAGCTTGGTGAGCATCCCACACAAACGAATGCTCCACATGCGGGTTTCACATGCCACCAACTCCACATTCACAGGCAACTTCAGCGCCACAGCCGTTTTCAGATAGCCCTCAATGCAAAGGCTCTAGACGCAAATATTGGTGTGAGAGCTAATTCAATCAAGGAAACACTGCATGTTGGTGAAGGGCATATTGAAGAAGGATCAGCCGAGTGGTTCTTGTGCGAGAACAACTCCATTTGGCTCACTAACTTCACACACCATCAGGCTTCCAAGCAGCTCTCAAGGAAACTCAGTTTTCACACTCTATGCTTAGTGCCCTTTGAGGGCATTATCTCGGAATGAACCTGGTAGAGCATCCCACACAAATGAATGCTCCACATGCGGGTTTCACATGCCACCAACTCCACATTCTCAGGCAACTTCAGCGCCACAGCCGTTTTCAGATAGCCCTCAATGCAAAGGCTCTAGACGCAAATATTGGTGTGAGAGCTAATTCAATCAAGGAAACACTGCATGTTGGTGAAGGGCATATTGAAGAAGGATCAGCCGAGTGGTTCTTGTGGGAGAACAACTCCATTTGGCTCACTAACTTCACACACCATCAGGCTTCCAAGCAGCTCTCAAGGAAACTCAGTTTTCACACTCTATGCTTAGTGCCCTTTGAGTGCATTATCTAGGAATGAACCTGATCAAGCATCACACAAACGAATGCTCCACATGCGGGTTTCACATGCCACCAACTCCACATTCACAGGCAACTTCAGCGCCACAGCCGTTTTCAGATAGCCCTCAATGCAAAGGCTCTAGACGCAAATATTGGTGTGAGAGCTAATTCAATCAAGGAAACACTGCATGTTGGTGAAGGGCATATTGAAGAAGGATCAGCCGAGTGGTTCTTGTGGGAGAACAACTCCATTTGGCTCACTAACTTCACACACCATCAGGCTTCCAAGCAGCTCTCAAGGAAACTCAGTTTTCACACTCTATGCTTAGTGCCCTTTGAGTGCCTAGGACTGAAATGAACCTTGGTGAGCATTCCACACAAACGAATGCTCCACATGCGGGTTTCACATGCCACCAACTCCACATTCTCAGGCAACTTCAGCGCCACAGCCGTTTTCAGATAGCCCTCAATGCAAAGGCTCTAGACGCAAATATTGGTGTGAGAGCTAATTCAATCAAGGAAACACTGCATGTTGGTGAAGGGCATATTGAAGAAGGATCAGCCGAGTGGTTCTTGTGCGAGAACAACTCCATTTGGCTCACTAAATTCACATACCATCAGGCTTCCAAGCAGCTCTCAAGGAAACTCAGTTTTCACACTCTATGCTTAGTGCCCTTTGAGTGCCTAGGACTGAAATGAAGCTTGGTGAGCATCCCACACAAACCAATGCTCCACATGCGGGTTTCACATGCCACCAACTCCACATTCACAGGCAACTTCAGCGCCACAGCCGTTTTCAGATAGCCCTCAATGCAAAGGCTCTAGACTCAAATATTGGTTGTGAGAGCTAATTCAATCAAGGAAACACTGCATGTTGGTGAAGGGCATATTGAAGAAGGATCAGCCGAGTGGTTCTTGTGGGAGAACAACTCCATTTGGCTCACTAACTTCACACACCATCAGGCTTCCAAGCAGCTCTCAAGGAAACTCAGTTTTCACACTCTATGCTTAGTGCCCTTTCAGTGCCTAGGACTGAAATGAAGCTTGGTGAGCATCCCACACAAACCAATGCTCCACATGCGGGTTTCACATGCCACCAACTCCACATTCTCAGGCAACTTCAGCGCCACAGCCGTTTTCAGATAGCCCTCAATGCAAAGGCTCTAGACGCAAATATTGGTGTGAGAGCTAATTCAATCAAGGAAACACTGCATGTTGGTGAAGGGCATATTGAAGAAGGATCAGCCGAGTGGTTCTTGTGGGAGAACAACTCCATTTGGCTCACTAACTTCACACACCATCAGGCTTCCAAGCAGCTCTCAAGGAAACTCAGTTTTCACACTCTATGCTTAGTGCCCTTTGAGGGCATTATCTCGGAATGAACCTGGTAGAGCATCCCACACAAACGAATGCTCCACATGCGGGTTTCACATGCCACCAACTCCACATTCTCAGGCAACTTCAGCGCCACAGCCGTTTTCAGATAGCCCTCAATGCAAAGGCTCTAGACGCAAATATTGGTGTGAGAGCTAATTCAATCAAGGAAACACTGCATGTTGGTGAAGGGCATATTGAAGAAGGATCAGCCGAGTGGTTCTTGTGGGAGAACAACTCCATTTGGCTCACTAACTTCACACACCATCAGGCTTCCAAGCAGCTCTCAAGGAAACTCAGTTTTCACACTCTATGCTTAGTGCCCTTTGAGTGCATTATCTAGGAATGAACCTGATCAAGCATCACACAAACGAATGCTCCACATGCGGGTTTCACATGCCACCAACTCCACATTCACAGGCAACTTCAGCGCCACAGCCGTTTTCAGATAGCCCTCAATGCAAAGGCTCTAGACGCAAATATTGGTGTGAGAGCTAATTCAATCAAGGAAACACTGCATGTTGGTGAAGGGCATATTGAAGAAGGATCAGCCGAGTGGTTCTTGTGGGAGAACAACTCCATTTGGCTCACTAACTTCACACACCATCAGGCTTCCAAGCAGCTCTCAAGGAAACTCAGTTTTCACACTCTATGCTTAGTGCCCTTTGAGTGCCTAGGACTGAAATGAAGCTTGGTGAGCATCCCACACAAACCAATGCTTCACATGCGGGTTTCACATGCCACCAACTCCACATTCACAGGCAACTTCAGCGCCACAGCCGTTTTCAGATAGCCCTCAATGCAAAGGCTCTAGACGCAAATATTGGTGTGAGAGCTAATTCAATCAAGGAAACACTGCATGTTGGTGAAGGGCATATTGAAAGAAGGGATCAGC
>NW_026699359.1:0-57522 GCF_030435755.1 Ochotona princeps | reverse complement strand
GAAACACTGCATGTTGGTGAAGGGCATATTGAAGAAGGATCAGCCGAGTGGTTCTTGTGGGAGAACAACTCCATTTGGCTCACTAACTTCACACACCATCAGGCTTCCAAGCAGCTCTCACGGAAACTCAGTTTTCACACTCTATGCTTAGTGCCCTTTGAGTGCATTATCTAGGAATGAACTTGGTAGAGCATCCCACACAAACCAATGGTCTACATGCGGATTTCACATGCCACCAACTCCACATTCACAGGCAACTTCAGCGCCACAGCCGTTTTCAGATAGCCCTCAATGCAAAGGCTCTAGACGCAAATATTGGTGTGAGAGCTAATTCAATCAAGGAAACACTGCATGTTGGTGAAGGGGTTATTGAAGAAGGATCAGCCGAGTGGTTCTTGTGGGAGAACAACTCCATTTGGCTCACTAAATTCACACACCATCAGGCTTCCAAGCAGCTCTCAAGGAAGCTCAGTTTTCACACTCTATGCTTAGTGCCCTTTGAGTGCCTAGAACTGAAATGAAGCTTGGTGAGCATCCCACACAAACGAATGCTCCACATGCGGGTTTCACATGCCACCAACTCCACATTCACAGGCAACTTCAGCGCCACAGCCGTTTTCAGATAGCCCTCAATGCAAAGGCTCTAGACGCAAATATTGGTGTGAGAGCTAATTCAATCAAGGAAACACTGCATGTTGGTGAAGGGCATATTGAAGAAGGATCAGCCGAGTGGTTCTTGTGGGAGAACAACTCCATTTGGCTCACTAACTTCACACACCATCAGGCTTCCAAGCAGCTCTCAAGGAAACTCAGTTTTCACACTCTATGCTTATTGCCCTTTGAGTGCATTATCTAGGAATGAACCTGGTAGAGCATCCCACACAAACGAATGCTCCACATGCGGGTTTCACATGCCACCAACTCCACATTCACAGGCAACTTCAGCGCCACAGCCGTTTTCAGATAGCCCTCAATGCAAAGGCTCTAGACGCAAATATTGGTGTGAGAGCTAATTCAATCAAGGAAACACTGCATGTTGGTGAAGGGCATATTGAAGAAGGATCAGCCGAGTGGTTCTTGTAGGAGAACAACTCCATTTGGCAAACTAACTTCACAAACCATCAGGCTTCTAAGCAGCTCTCACGGAAACTCAGTTTTCACACTCTATGCTTAGTGCCCTTTGAGTGCTAGGACTGAAATGAAGCTTGGTGAGCATCCCACACAAACGAATGCTCCACATCCGGGTTTCACATGCCACCAACTCCACATTCAGAGGCAACTTCAGCGCCACAGCCGTTTTCAGATAGCCCTCAATGCAAAGGCTCTAGACGCAAATATTGGTGTGAGAGCTAATTCAATCAAGGAAACACTGCATGTTGGTGAAGGGCATATTGAAGAAGGATCAGCCGAGTGGTTCTTGTGGGAGAACAACTCCATTTGGCTCACTAACTTCACACACCATCAGGCTTCCAAGCAGCTCTCACGGAAACTCAGTTTTCACACTCTATGCTTAGTGCCCTTTGAGTGCATTATCTAGGAATGAACTTGGTAGAGCATCCCACACAAACGAATGCTCCACATGCGGGTTTCACATGCCAACAACTCCACATTCACAGGCAACTTCAGCGCCACAGCCGTTTTCAGATAGCCCTCAATGCAAAGGCTCTAGAAGCAAATATTGGTGTGAGAGCTAATTCAATCAAGGAAACACTGCATGTTGGTGAAGGGCTTATTGAAGAAGGATCAGGAGGTCGACGAGTGTTCTTGTGGGAGAACAACTCCATTTGGCTCACTAACTTCACACACCATCAGGCTTCCAAGCAGCTCTCAAGGAAGCTCAGTTTTCCCACTCTATGCTTAGTGCCCTTTGAGTGCCTAGAACTGAAATGAAGCTTGGTGAGCATCCCACACAAATGAATGCTCCACATGCGGGTTTCACATGCCACCAACTCCACATTCACAGGCCACTTCAGCGCCACAGCCGTTTTCAGATAGCCCTCAATGCAAAGGCTCTAGACGCAAATATTGGTGTGAGAGCTAATTCAATCAAGGAAACACTGCATGTTGGTGAAGGGCATATTGAAGAAGGATCAGCCGAGTGGTTCTTGTGGGAGAACAACTCCATTTGGCTCACTAACTTCACACACCATCAGGCTTCCAAGCAGCTCTCACGGAAACTCAGTTTTCACACTCTATGCTTAGTGCCCTTTGAGTGCATTATCTAGGAATGAACTTGGTAGAGCATCCCACACAAACCAATGGTCTACATGCGGGTTTCACATGCCACCAACTCCACATTCACAGGCAACTTCAGCGCCACATCCGTTTTCAGATAGCCCTCAATGCAAAGGCTCTAGACGCAAATATTGGTGTGAGAGCTAATTCAATCAAGGAAACACTGCATGTTGGTGAAGGGCTTATTGAAGAAGGATCAGCCGAGTGGTTCTTGTGGGAGAACAACTCCATTTGGCTCACTAACTTCACACACCATCAGGATTCCAAGCAGCTCACAAGGAAACTCAGTTTTCACACTCTATGCTTAGTGCCCTTTGAGTGCATTATCTAGGAATGAACTTGGTAGAGCATCCCACACAAACCAATGGTCTACATGCGGGTTTCACATGCCACCAACTCCACATTCACAGGCAATTTCAGCGCCACAGCCGTTTTCAGATAGCCCTCAATGCAAAGGCTCTAGACGCAAATATTGGTGTGAGAGCTAATTCAATCAAGGAAACACTGCATGTTGGTGAAGGGCATATTGAAGAAGGATCAGCCGAGTGGTTCTTGTGGGAGAACAACTCCATTTGGCTCACTAACTTCACACACCATCAGGCTTCCAAGCAGCTCTCACGGAAACTCAGTTTTCACACTCTATGCTTAGTGCCCTTTGAGTGCATTATCTAGGAATGAACTTGGTAGAGCATCCCACACAAACGAATGCTCCACATGCGGGTTTCACATGCCAACAACTCCACATTCACAGGCAACTTCAGCGCCACAGCCGTTTTCAGATAGCCCTCAATGCAAAGGCTCTAGAAGCAAATATTGGTGTGAGAGCTAATTCAATCAAGGAAACACTGCATGTTGGTGAAGGGGTTATTGAAGAAGGATCAGCCGAGTGGTTCTTGTGGGAGAACAACTCCATTTGGCTCACTAACTTCACACACCATCAGGCTTCCAAGCAGCTCTCAAGGAAGCTCAGTTTTCACACTCTATGCTTAGTGCCCTTTGAGTGCCTAGAACTGAAATGAAGCTTGGTGAGCATCCCACACAAATGAATGCTCCACATGCGGGTTTCACATGCCAACAACTCCACATTCACAGGCAACTTCAGCGCCACAGCCGTTTTCAGATAGCCCTCAATGCAAAGGCTCTAGACGCAAATATTGGTGTGAGAGCTAATTCAATCAAGGAAACACTGCATGTTGGTGAAGGGCATATTGAAGAAGGATCAGCCGAGTGGTTCTTGTGGGAGAACAACTCCATTTGGCTCACTAACTTCACACACCATCAGGCTTCCAAGCAGCTCTCACGGAAACTCAGTTTTCACACTCTATGCTTAGTGCCCTTTGAGTGCATTATCTAGGAATGAACTTGGTAGAGCATCCCACACAAACGAATGCTCCACATGCTTGTTTCACATGCCACCAACTCCACATTCACAGGCAACTTCAGCGCCACAGCCGTTTTCAGATAGCCCTCAATGCAAAGGCTCTAGACGCAAATATTGGTGTGAGAGCTAATTCAATCAAGGAAACACTGCATGTTGGTGAAGGGCATATTGAAGAAGGATCAGCCGAGTGGTTCTTGTGGGAGAACAACTCCATTTGGCTCACTAACTTCACACACCATCAGGCTTCCAAGCAGCTCTCACGGAAACTCAGTTTTCACACTCTATGCTTAGTGCCGTTTGAGTGCATTATCTAGGAATGAACTTGGTAGAGCATCCCACACAAACGAATGCTCCACATGCGGGTTTCACATGCCACCAACTCCACATTCACAGGCAACTTCAGCGCCACAGCCGTTTTCAGATAGCCCTCAATGCAAAGGCTCTAGATGCAAATATTGGTGTGAGAGCTAATTCAATCAAGGAAACACTGCATGTTGGTGAAGGGCATATTGAAGAAGGATCAGCCGAGTGGTTCTTGTGGGAGAACAACTCCATTTGGCTCACTAACTTCACACACCATCAGGCTTCCAAGCAGCTCTCAAGGAAACTCAGTTTTCACACTCTATGCTTATTGCCCTTTGAGTGCATTATCTAGGAATGAACCTGGTAGAGCATCCCACACAAACGAATGCTCCACATGCGGGTTTCACATGCCACCAACTCCACATTCACAGGCAACTTCAGCGCCACAGCCGTTTTCAGATAGCCCTCAATGCAAAGGCTCTAGACGCAAATATTGGTGTGAGAGCTAATTCAATCAAGGAAACACTGCATGTTGGTGAAGGGCTTATTGAAGAAGGATCAGCCGAGTGGTTCTTGTGGGAGAACAACTCCATTTGGCTCACTAACTTCACACACCATCAGGCTTCCAAGCAGCTCTCAAGGAAACTCAGTTTTCACACTCTATGCTTAGTGCCCTTTGAGTGCCTAGGACTGAAATGAAGCTTGGTGAGCATCCCACACAAACGAATGCTCCACATCCGGGTTTCACATGCCACCAACTCCACATTCACAGGCAACTTCAGCGCCACAGCCATTTTAAGATAGCCCTCAATGCAAAGGCTCTAGACGCAAATATTGGTGTGAGAGCTAATTCAATCAAGGAAACACTGCATGTTGGTGAAGGGCTTATTGAAGAAGGATCAGCCGAGTGGTTCTTGTGGGAGAACAACTCCATTTGGCTCACTAACTTCACAAACCATCAGGCTTCCAAGCAGCTCTCAAGGAAACTCAGTTTTCACACTCTATGCTTAGTGCCCTTTGAGTGCATTATCTAGGAATGAACTTGGTAGAGCATCCCACACAAACGAATGCTCCACATGCGGGTTTCACATGCCACCAACTCCACATTCACAGGCAAATTCAGCGCCACAGCCGTTTTCAGATAGCCCTCAATGCAAAGGCTCTAGACGCAAATATTGGTGTGAGAGCTAATTCAATCAAGGAAACACTGCATGTTGGTGAAGGGCTTATTGAAGAAGGATCAGCCGAGTGGTTCTTGTGGGAGAACAACTCCATTTGGCTCACTAACTTCACACACCATCAGGCTTCCAAGCAGCTCTCAAGGAAACTCAGTTTTCACACTCTATGCTTAGTGCCCTTTGAGTGCCTAGGACTGAAATGAAGCTTGGTGAGCATCCCACACAAACGAATGCTCCACATGCGGGTTTCACATGCCAACAATTCCACATTCACAGGCAACTTCAGCGCCACAGCCGTTTTCAGATAGCCCTCAATGCAAAGGCTTTAGACGCAAATATTGGTGTGAGAGCTAATTCAATCAAGGAAACACTGCATGTTGGTGAAGGGCTTATTGAAGAAGGATCAGCCGAGTGGTTCTTGTAGGAGAACAACTCCATTTGGCTCACTAACTTCACACACCATCAGGCTTCCAAGCAGCTCTCAAGGAAACGCAGTTTTCACACTCTATGCTTAGTGCCCTTTGAGTGCATTATCTAGGAATGAACCTGGTAGAGCATCCCACACAAACGAATGCTCCACATGCGGGTTTCACATGCCACCAACTCCAC
Source organism: Ochotona princeps (assembly GCF_030435755.1). Taxonomy (NCBI): domain Eukaryota; kingdom Metazoa; phylum Chordata; class Mammalia; order Lagomorpha; family Ochotonidae; genus Ochotona; species Ochotona princeps. The sequence goes on along the minus strand of NW_026699359.1, from coordinate 51,816 downwards.
ATTCACAGGCAACTTCAGCGCCACAGCGGTTTTCAGATAGCCCTTAATGCAAAGGCTCTAGACGCAAATATTGGTGTGAGAGCTAATTCAATCAAGGAAACACTGCATGTTGGTGAAGGGCTTATTGAAGAAGGATCAGCCGAGTGGTTCTTGTGGGAGAACAACTCCATTTGGCTCACTAACTTCACACACCATCAGGCTTCCAAGCAGCTCTCAAGGAAACTCAGTTTTCACACTCTATGCTTAGTGCCCTTTGAGTGCCTAGGACTGAAATGAAGCTTGGTGAGCATCCCACACAAACGAATGCTCCACATGCGGGTTTCACATGCCAACAACTACACATTCACAGGCAACTTCAGCGCCACAGCCGTTTTCAGATAGCCCTCAATGCAAAGGCTCTAGACGCAAATATTGGTGTGAGAGCTAATTCAATCAAGGAAACACTGCATGTTGGTGAAGGGCTTATTGAAGAAGGATCAGCCTAGTGGTTCTTGTGGGAGAACAACTCCATTTGGCTCACTAACTTCACACACCATCAGGCTTCCAAGCAGCTCTCACGGAAACTCAGTTTTCACACTCTATGCTTAGTGCCCTTTGAGTGCCTAGGACTGAAATGAAGCTTGGTGAGCATCCCACACAAACGAATGCTCCACATGCGGGTTTCACATGCCAACAACTCCACATTCACAGGCAACTTCAGCGCCACAGCCGTTTTCAGATAGCCCTCAATGCAAAGGCTCGAGACGCAAATATTGGTGTGAGAGCTAATTCAATCAAGGAAACACTGCATGTTGGTGAGGGGCATATTGAAGAAGGATCAGCCGAGTGGTTCTTGTGGGAGAACAACTCCATTTGGCTCACTAACTTCACACACCATCAGGCTTCCAAGCAGCTCTCAAGGAAACTCAGTTTTCACACTCTATGCTTAGTGCCCTTTGAGTGCATTATCTAGGAATAAACCTGGTAGAGCATCCCACACAAACGAATGCTCCACATGCGGGAGTCGCATGCCACCAACTCCACATTCACAGGCAACTGCAGCGCCACAGCCGTTTTCAGATAGCCCTCAATGCAAAGGCTCTAGACGCAAATATTGGTGTGAGAGCTAATTCAATCAAGGAAACACTGCATGTTGGTGAAGGGCTTATTGAAGAAGGATCAGCCGAGTGGTTCTTGTGGGAGAACAACTCCATTTGGCTCACTAACTTCACACACCATCAGGCTTCCAAGCAGCTCTCAAGGAAACTCAGTTTTCACACTCTATGCTTAGTGCCCTTTGAGTGCATTATCTAGGAATGAACCTGGTAGAGCATCCCACACAAACGAATGCTCCACATGCGGGTTTCACATGCCACCAACTCCACATTCACAGGCAACTTCAGCGCCACAGCGGTTTTCAGATAGCCCTCAATGCAAAGGCTCTAGACGCAAATATTGGTGTGAGAGCTAATTCAATCAAGGAAACACTGCATGTTGGTGAAGGGCTTATTGAAGAAGGATCAGCCGAGTGGTTCTTGTGGGAGAACAACTCCATTTGGCTCACTAACTTCACACACCATCAGGCTTCCAAGCAGCTCTCAAGGAAACTCAGTTTTCACACTCTATGCTTAGTGCCCTTTGAGTGCCTAGGACTGAAATGAAGCTTGGTGAGCATCCCACACAAACGAATGCTCCACATGCGGGTTTCACATGCCAACAACTCCACATTCACAGGCAACTTCAGCGCCACAGCCGTTTTCAGATAGCCCTCAATGCAAAGGCTCTAGACGCAAATATTGGTGTGAGAGCTAATTCAATCAAGGAAACACTGCATGTTTGTGAAGGGCTTATTGAAGAAGGATCAGCCGAGTGGTTCTTGTGGGAGAACAACTCCATTTGGCTCACTAACTTCACAAACCATCAGGCTTCCAAGCAGCTCTCAAGGAAACTCAGTTTTCACACTCTATGCTTAGTGCCCTTTGAGTGCATTATCTAGGAATGAACTTGGTAGAGCATCCCACACAAACGAATGCTCCACATGCGGGTTTCACATGCCACCAACTCCACATTCACAGGCAAATTCAGCGCCACAGCCGTTTTCAGATAGCCCTCAATGCAAAGGCTCTAGACGCAAATATTGGTGTGAGAGCTAATTCAATCAAGGAAACACTGCATGTTGGTGAAGGGCTTATTGAAGAAGGATCAGCCGAGTGGTTCTTGTGGGAGAACAACTCCATTTGGCTCACTAACTTCACACACCATCAGGCTTCCAAGCAGCTCTCAAGGAAACTCAGTTTTCACACTCTATGCTTAGTGCCCTTTGAGTGCCTAGGACTGAAATGAAGCTTGGTGAGCATCCCACACAAACGAATGCTCCACATGCGGGTTTCACATGCCAACAATTCCACATTCACAGGCAACTTCAGCGCCACAGCCGTTTTCAGATAGCCCTCAATGCAAAGGCTTTAGACGCAAATATTGGTGTGAGAGCTAATTCAATCAAGGAAACACTGCATGTTGGTGAAGGGCTTATTGAAGAAGGATCAGCCGAGTGGTTCTTGTAGGAGAACAACTCCATTTGGCTCACTAACTTCACACACCATCAGGCTTCCAAGCAGCTCTCAAGGAAACTCAGTTTTCACACTCTATGCTTAGTGCCCTTTGAGTGCTTTATCTAGGAATGAACCTGGTAGAGCATCCCACACAAACGAATGCTCCACATGCGGGTTTCACATGCCACCAACTCCACATTCACAGGCAACTTCAGCGCCACAGAGGTTTTCAGATAGCCCTTAATGCAAAGGCTCTAGACGCAAATATTGGTGTGAGAGCTAATTCAATCAAGGAAACACTGCATGTTGGTGAAGGGCTTATTGAAGAAGGATCAGCCGAGTGGTTCTTGTGGGAGAACAACTCCATTTGGCTCACTAACTTCACACACCATCAGGCTTCCAAGCAGCTCTCAAGGAAACTCAGTTTTCACACTCTATGCTTAGTGCCCTTTGAGTGCCTAGGACTGAAATGAAGCTTGGTGAGCATCCCACACAAACGAATGCTCCACATGCGGGTTTCACATGCCAACAACTACACATTCACAGGCAACTTCAGCGCCACAGCCGTTTTCAGATAGCCCTCAATGCAAAGGCTCTAGACGCAAATATTGGTGTGAGAGCTAATTCAATCAAGGAAACACTGCATGTTGGTGAAGGGCTTATTGAAGAAGGATCAGCCTAGTGGTTCTTGTGGGAGAACAACTCCATTTGGCTCACTAACTTCACACACCATCAGGCTTCCAAGCAGCTCTCACGGAAACTCAGTTTTCACACTCTATGCTTAGTGCCCTTTGAGTGCCTAGGACTGAAATGAAGCTTGGTGAGCATCCCACACAAACGAATGCTCCACATGCGGGTTTCACATGCCAACAACTCCACATTCACAGGCAACTTCAGCGCCACAGCCGTTTTCAGATAGCCCTCAATGCAAAGGCTCGAGACGCAAATATTGGTGTGAGAGCTGATTCAATCAAGGAAACACTGCATGTTGGTGAGGGGCATATTGAAGAAGGATCAGCCGAGTGGTTCTTGTGGGAGAACAACTCCATTTGGCTCACTAACTTCACACACCATCAGGCTTCCAAGCAGCTCTCAAGGAAACTCAGTTTTCACACTCTATGCTTAGTGCCCTTTGAGTGCATTATCTAGGAATAAACCTGGTAGAGCATCCCACACAAACGAATGCTCCACATGCGGGAGTCACATGCCACCAACTCCACATTCACAGGCAACTGCAGCGCCACAGCCGTTTTCAGATAGCCCTCAATGCAAAGGCTCTAGACGCAAATATTGGTGTGAGAGCTAATTCAATCAAGGAAACACTGCATGTTGGTGAAGGGCTTATTGAAGAAGGATCAGCCGAGTGGTTCTTGTGGGAGAACAACTCCATTTGGCTCACTAACTTCACACACCATCAGGCTTCCAAGCAGCTCTCAAGGAAACTCAGTTTTCACACTCTATGCTTAGTGCCCTTTGAGTGCATTATCTAGGAATGAACCTGGTAGAGCATCCCACACAAACGAATGCTCCACATGCGGGTTTCACATGCCACCAACTCCACATTCACAGGCAACTTCAGCGCCACAGCGGTTTTCAGATAGCCCTCAATGCAAAGGCTCTAGACGCAAATATTGGTGTGAGAGCTAATTCAATCAAGGAAACACTGCATGTTGGTGAAGGGCTTATTGAAGAAGGATCAGCCGAGTGGTTCTTGTGGGAGAACAACTCCATTTGGCTCACTAACTTCACACACCATCAGGCTTCCAAGCAGCTCTCAAGGAAACTCAGTTTTCACACTCTATGCTTAGTGCCCTTTGAGTGCCTAGGACTGAAATGAAGCTTGGTGAGCATCCCACACAAACGAATGCTCCACATGCGGGTTTCACATGCCAACAACTCCACATTCACAGGCAACTTCAGCGCCACAGCCGTTTTCAGATAGCCCTCAATGCAAAGGCTCTAGACGCAAATATTGGTGTGAGAGCTAATTCAATCAAGGAAACACTGCATGTTGGTGAAGGGCTTATTGAAGAAGAATCAGCCGAGTGGTTCTTGTGGGAGAACAACTCCATTTGGCTCACTAACTTCACAAACCATCAGGCTTCCAAGCAGCTCTCACGGAAACTCAGTTTTCACACTCTATGCTTAGTGCCCTTTGAGTGCATTATCTAGGAATGAACTTGGTAGAGCATCCCACACAAACGAATGCTCCACATGCGGGTTTCACATGCCACCAACTCCACATTCACAGGCAACTTCAGCGCCACAGCCGTTTTCAGATATCCCTCAATGCAAAGGCTCTAGACGCAAATATTGGTGTGAGAGCTAATTCAATCAAGGAAACACTGCATGTTGGTGAAGGGCTTATTGAAGAAGGATCAGCCGAGTGGTTCTTGTGGGAGAACAACTCCATTTGGCTCACTAACTTCACACACCATCAGGCTTCCAAGCAGCTCTCAAGGAAACTCAGTTTTCACACTCTATGCTTAGTGCCCTTTGAGTGCCTAGGACTGAAATGAAGCTTGGTGAGCATCCCACACAAACGAATGCTCCACATGCGGGTTTCACATGCCAACAACTCCACATTCACAGGCAACTTCAGCGCCACAGCCGTTTTCAGATAGCCCTCAATGCAAAGGCTTTAGACGCAAATATTGGTGTGAGAGCTAATTCAATCAAGGAAACACTGCATGTTGGTGAAGGGCTTATTGAAGAAGGATCAGCCGAGTGGTTCTTGTGGGAGAACAACTCCATTTGGCTCACTAACTTCACACACCATCAGGCTTCCAAGCAGCTCTCAAGGAAACTCAGTTTTCACACTCTATGCTTAGTGCCCTTTGAGTGCATTATCTAGGAATGAACCTGGTAGAGCATCCCACACAAACGAATGCTCCACATGCGGGTTTCACATGCCAACAACTCCACATTCACAGGCAACTTCAGCGCCACAGCCGTTTTCAGATAGCCCTCAATGCAAAGGCTTTAGACGCAAATATTGGTGTGAGAGCTAATTCAATCAAGGAAACACTGCATGTTGGTGAAGGGCTTATTGAAGAAGGATCAGCCGAGTGGTTCTTGTGGGAGAACAACTCCATTTGGCTCACTAACTTCACACACCATCAGGCTTCCAAGCAGCTCTCAAGGAAACTCAGTTTTCACACTCTATGCTAAGTTCCCTTTGAGTGCATTATCTAGGAATGAACCTGGTAGAGCATCCCACACAAACGAATGCTCCACATGCGGGTTTCACATGCCACGAACTCCACATTCACAGGCAACTTCAGCGCCACAGCCGTTTTCAGATAGCCCTCAATGCAAAGGCTTTAGACGCAAATATTGGTGTGAGAGCTAATTCAATCAAGGAAACACTGCATGTTGGTGAAGGGCTTATTGAAGAAGGATCAGCCGAGTGGTTCTTGTGGGAGAACAACTCCATTTGGCTCACTAACTTCACACATCATCAGGCTTCCAAGCAGCTCTCAAGGAAACTCAGTTTTCACACTCTATGCTTAGTGCCCTTTGAGTGCATTATCTAGGAATGAACCTGGTAGAGCATCCCACACAAACGAATGCTCCACATGCGGGTTTCACATGCCAACAACTCCACATTCACAGGCAACTTCAGCGCCACAGCCGTTTTCAGATAGCCCTCAATGCAAAGGCTCTAGACGCAAATATTGGTGTGAGAGCTAATTCAATCAAGGAAACACTGCATGTTGGTGAAGGGCTTATTGAAGAAGGATCAGCCGAGTGGTTCTTGTGGGAGAACAACTCCATTTGGCTCACTAACTTCACACACCATCAGGCTTCCAAGCAGCTCTCAAGGAAACTCAGTTTTCACACTCTATGCTTAGTGCCCTTTGAGTGCCTAGGACTGAAATGAAGCTTGGTGAGCATCCCACACAAACGAATGCTCCACATGCGGGTTTCACATGCCAACAACTCCACATTCACAGGCAACTTCAGCGCCACAGCCGTTTTCAGATAGCCCTCAATGCAAAGGCTCTAGACGCAAATATTGGTGTGAGAGCTAATTCAATCAAGGAAACACTGCATGTTGGTGAAGGGCATATTGAAGAAGGATCAGCCGAGTGGTTCTTGTGGGAGAACAACTCCATTTGGCTCACTAACTTCACAAACCATCAGGCTTCCAAGCAGCTCTCACGGAAACTCAGTTTTCACACTCTATGCTTAGTGCCCTTTGAGTGCATTATCTAGGAATGAACTTGGAAGAGCATCCCACACAAACGAATGCTCCACATGCGGGTTTCACATGCCACCAACTCCACATTCACAGGCAACTGCAGCGCCACAGCCGTTTTCAGATAGCCCTCAATGCAAAGGCTCTAGACGCAAATATTGGTGTGAGAGCTAATTCAATCAAGGAAACACTGCATGTTGGTGAAGGGCTTATTGAAGAAGGATCAGCCGAGTGGTTCTTGTGGGAGAACAACTCCATTTGGCTCACTAACTTCACACACCATCAGGCTTCCAAGCAGCTCTCAAGGAAACTCAGTTTTCACACTCTATGCTTAGTGCCCTTTGAGTGCCTAGGACTGAAATGAAGCTTGGTGAGCATCCCACACAAACGAATGCTCCACATGCGGGTTTCACATGCCAACAACTCCACATTCACAGGCAACTTCAGCGCCACAGCCGTTTTCAGATAGCCCTCAATGCAAAGGCTCGAGACGCAAATATTGGTGTGAGAGCTAATTCAATCAAGGAAACACTGCATGTTGGTGAAGGGCATATTGAAGAAGGATCAGCCGAGTGGTTCTTGTGGGAGAACAACTCCATTTGGCTCACTAACTTCACACACCATCAGGCTTCCAAGCAGCTCTCAAGGAAACTCAGTTTTCACACTCTATGCTTAGTGCCCTTTGAGTGCCTAGGACTGAAATGAAGCTTGGTGAGCATCCCACACAAACGAATGCTCCACATGCGTGTTTCACATGCCACCAACTCCACATTCACGGGCAACTGCAGCGCCACAGCCGTTTTCAGATAGCCCTCAATGCAAAGGCTCTAGACGCAAATATTGGTGTGAGAGCTAATTCAATCAAGGAAACACTGCATGTTGGTGAAGGGCATATTGAAGAAGGATCAGCCGAGTGGTTCTTGTGGGAGAACAACTCCATTTGGCTCACTAACTTCACACACCATCAGGCTTCCAAGCAGCTCTCAAGGAAACTCAGTTTTCACACTCTATGCTTAGTGCCCTTTGAGTGCATTATCTAGGAATGAACCTGGTAGAGCATCCCACACCAACGAATGCTCCACATGCGGGTTTCACATGCCAACAACTCCACATTCACAGGCAACTTCAGTGCCACAGCCGTTTTCAGATAGCCCTCAATGCAAAGGCTCTAGACGCAAATATTGGTGTGAGAGCTAATTCAATCAAGGAAACACTGCATGTTGGTGAAGGGCTTATTGAAGAAGGATCAGCCGAGTGGTTCTTGTGGGAGAACAACTCCATTTGGCTCACTAACTTCACACACCATCAGGCTTCCAAGCAGCTCTCAAGGAAACTCAGTTTTCACACTCTATGCTTAGTTCCCTTTGCGTGCATTATCTAGGAATGAACCTGGTAGAGCATCCCACACAAACGAATGCTCCACATGCGGGTTTCACATGCCACCAACTCCACATTCACAGGCAACTTCAGCGCCACAGCCGTTTTCAGATAGCCCTCAATGCAAAGGCTTTAGACGTAAATATTGGTGTGAGAGCTAATTCAATCAAGGAAACACAGCATGTTGGTGAAGGGCTTATTGAAGAAGGATCAGCCGAGTGGTTCTTGTGGGAGAACAACTCCATTTGGCTCACTAACTTCACACACCATCAGGCTTCCAAGCAGCTCTCAAGGAAACTCAGTTTTCACACTCTATGCTTAGTGCCCTTTGAGTGCATTATCTAGGAATGAACCTGGTAGAGCATCCCACACAAACGAATGCTCCACATGCAGGTTTCACATGCCACCAACTCCACATTCACAGGCAACTTCAGCGCCACAGCCGTTTTCAGATAGCCCTCAATGCAAAGGCTCTAGACTCAAATATTGGTGTGAGAGCTAATTCAATCAAGGAAACACTGCATGTTGGTGAAGGGCTTATTGAAGAAGGATCAGCCGAGTGGTTCTTGTGGGAGAACAACTCCATTTGGCTCACTAACTTCACACACCATCAGGCTTCCAAGCAGCTCTCAAGGAAACTCAGTTTTCATACTCTATGCTTAGTGCCCTTTGAGTGCTAGGACTGAAATGAAGCTTGGTGAGCATCCCACAGAAACGAATGCTCCACATGCGGGTTTCACATGCCACCAACTCCACATTCACGGGCAACTGCAGCGCCACAGCCGTTTTCAGATAGCCCTCAATGCAAAGGCTCTAGAAGCAAATATTGGTGTGAGAGCTAATTCAATCAAGGAAACACTGCATGTTGGTGTAGGGCATATTGAAGAAGGATCAGCCGAGTGGTTCTTGTGGGAGAACAACTCCATTTGGCTCACTAACTTCACACACCATCAGGCTTCCAAGCAGCTCTCACGGAAACTCAGTTTTCACACTCTATGCTTAGTGCCCTTTGAGTGCATTATCTAGGAATGAACTTGGTGAGCATCCCACACAAATGAATGCTCCACATGCGGGTTTCACATGCCACCAACTCCACATTCACAGGCAACTTCAGCGCCACAGCCGTTTTCAGATAGCCCTCAATGCAAAGGCTCTAGACGCAAATATTGGTGTGAGAGCTAATTCAATCAAGGAAACACTGCATGTTGGTGAAGGGCTTATTGAAGAAGGATCAGCCAAGTGGTTCTTGTGGGAGAACAACTCCATTTGGCTCACTAACTTCACACACCATCAGGCTTCCAAGCAGCTCTCAAGGAAACTCAGTTTTCACACTCTATGCTTAGTGCCCTTTGAGTGCCTAGGACTGAAATGAAGCTTGGTGAGCATCCCACACAAACGAATGCTCCACATGCGGGTTTCACATGCCAACAACTCCACATTCACAGGCAACTTCAGCGCCACAGCCGTTTTCTGATAGCCCTCAATGCAAAGGCTCTAGACGCAAATATTGGTGTGAGAGCTAATTCAATCAAGGAAACACTGCATGTTGGTGAAGGGCATATTGAAGAAGGATCAGCCGAGTGGTTCTTGTGGGAGAACAACTCCATTTGGCTCACTAAGTTCACAAACCATCAGGCTTCCAAGCAGCTCTCACGGAAACTCAGTTTTCACACTCTATGCTTAGTGCCCTTTGAGTGCATTATCTAGGAATGAACTTGGTAGAGCATCCCACACAAACCAATGGTCTACATGCGGGTTTCACATGCCACCAACTCCACATTCACAGGCAACTTCAGCGCCACAGCCGTTTTCAGATAGCCCTCAATGCAAAGGCTCTAGACGCAAATATTGGTGTGAGAGCTAATTCAATCAAGGAAACACTGCATGTTGGTGAAGGGCTTATTGAAGAAGGATCAGCCGAGTGGTTCTTGTGGGAGAACAACTCCATTTGGCTCACTAACTTCACACACCATCAGGCTTCCAAGCAGCTCTCAAGGAAACTCAGTTTTCACACTCTATGCTTAGTGCCCTTTGAGTGCCTAGGACTGAAATGAATCTTGGTGAGCATCCCACACAAACGAATGCTGCACATGCGGGTTTCAGATGCCAACAACTCCACATTCACAGGCAACTTCAGCGCCACAGCCGTTTTCAGATAGCCCTCAATGCAAAGGCTCTAGACGCAAATATTGGTGTGAGAGCTAATTCAATCAAGGAAACACTGCATGTTGGTGAAGGGCATATTGAAGAAGGATCAGTCGAGTCGTTCTTGTTGGAGAACAACTCCATTTGGCTCACTAACTTCACACACCATCAGGCTTCCAAGCAGCTCTCAAGGAAACTCAGATTTCACACTCTATGCTTAGTGCCCTTTGAGTGCATTATCTAGGAATGAACCTGGTCGAGCATCCCACACAAACGAATGCTCCACATGCGGGTTTCACATGCCACCAAACTACACATGCACAGGCAACTTCAGCACCACAGCCGTTTTCAGATAGCCCTCAATGCAAAGGCTCTAGAAGCAAATATTGGTGTGAGAGCTACTTCAATCAAGGAAACACTGCATGTTGGCGAAGGGCATATTGAAGAAGGATCAGCCGAGTGGTTCTTGTGGGAGAACAACTCCATTTGGCTCACTAACTTCACACACCATCAGGCTTCCAAGCAGCTCTCAAGGAAACTCAGTTTTCACACTCTATGCTTATTGCCCTTTGAGTGCATTATCTAGGAATGAACTTGGTAGAGCATCCCACACAAACGAATGCTCCACATGCGGGTTTCACATGCCACCAACTCCACATTCACAGGCAACTTCAGCGCCACAGCCGTTTTCAGATAGCCCTCAATGCAAAGGCTTTAGACGCAAATATTGGTGTGAGAGCTAATTCAATCAAGGAAACACTGCATGTTGGTGAAGGGCTTATTGAAGAAGGATCAGCCGAGTGGTTCTTGTGGGAGAACAACTCCATTTGGCTCACTAACTTCACACACCATCAGGCTTCCAAGCAGCTCTCAAGGAAACTCAGTTTTCACACTCTATGCTTAGTGCCCTTTGAGTGCATTATCTAGGAATGAACCTGGTAGAGCATCCCACACAAACGAATGCTCCACATGCGGGTTTCACATCCCAACAACTACACATTCACAGGCAACTTCAGCGCCACAGCCGTTTTCAGATAGCCCTCAATGCAAAGGCTCTAGACGCAAATATTGGTGTGAGAGCTAATTCAATCAAGGAAACACTGCATGTTGGTGAAGGGCTTATTGAAGAAGGATCAGCCGAGTGGTTCTTGTGGGAGAACAACTCCATTTGGCTCACTAACTTCACACACCATCAGGCTTCCAAGCAGCTCTCAAGGAAACTCAGTTTTCATACTCTATGCTTAGTGCCCTTTGAGTGCCTAGGACTGAAATGAAGCTTGGTGAGCATCCCACACAAACGAATGCTCCACATGCGGGTTTCACATGCCACCAACTCCACATTCACAGGCAACTTCAGCGCCACAGCCGTTTTCAGATAGCCCTCAATGCAAAGGCTCTAGACGCAAATATTGGTGTGAGAGCTAATTCAATCAAGGAAACACTGCATGTTGGTGAAGGGCATATTGAAGAAGGATCAGCCGAGTGGTTCTTGTGGGAGAACAACTCCATTTGGCTCACTAACTTCACACACCATCAGGCTTCCAAGCAGCTCTCAAGGAAACTCAGTTTTCACACTCTATGCTTAGTGCCCTTTGAGTGCTAGGACTGAAATGAAGCTTGGTGAGCATCCCACAGAAACGAATGCTCCACATGCGGGTTTCACATGCCACCAACTCCACATTCACGGGCAACTGCAGCGCCACAGCCGTTTTCAGATAGCCCTCAATGCAAAGGCTCTAGACGCAAATATTGGTGTGAGAGCTAATTCAATCAAGGAAACAGTGCATGTTGGTGAAGGGCATATTGAAGAAGGATCAGCCGAGTGGTTCTTGTGGGAGAACAACTCCATTTGGCTCACTAACTTCACACACCATCAGGCTTCCAAGCAGCTCTCACGGAAACTCAGTTTTCACACTCTATGCTTAGTGCCCTTTGAGTGCATTACCTAGGAATGAACTTGGTAGAGCATCCCACACAAACCAATGGTCTACATGCGGGTTTCACATGCCACCAACTCCACATTCACAGGCAACTTCAGCGCCACAGCCGTTTTCAGATAGCCCTCAATGCAAAGGCTCTAGACGCAAATATTGGTGTGAGAGCTAATTCAATCAAGGAAACACTGCATGTTGGTGAAGGGCTTATTGAAGAAGGATCAGCCAAGTGGTTCTTGTGGGAGAACAACTCCATTTGGCTCACTAACTTCACACACCATCAGGCTTCCAAGCAGCTCTCAAGGAAACTCAGTTTTCACACTCTATGCTTAGTGCCCTTTGAGTGCCTAGGACTGAAATGAATCTTGGTGAGCATCCCACACAAACGAATGCTGCACATGCGGGTTTCAGATGCCAACAACTCCACATTCACAGGCAACTTCAGCGCCACAGCCGTTTTCAGATAGCCCTCAATGCAAAGGCTCTAGACGCAAATATTGGTGTGAGAGCTAATTCAATCAAGGAAACACTGCATGTTGGTGAAGGGCATATTGAAGAAGGATCAGTCGAGTCGTTCTTGTTGGAGAACAACTCCATTTGGCTCACTAACTTCACACACCATCAGGCTTCCAAGCAGCTCTCAAGGAAACTCAGATTTCACACTCTATGCTTAGTGCCCTTTGAGTGCATTATCTAGGAATGAACCTGGTCGAGCATCCCACACAAACGAATGCTCCACATGCGGGTTTCACATGCCACCAAACTACACATGCACAGGCAACTTCAGCACCACAGCCGTTTTCAGATAGCCCTCAATGCAAAGGCTCTAGAAGCAAATATTGGTGTGAGAGCTACTTCAATCAAGGAAACACTGCATGTTGGCGAAGGGCATATTGAAGAAGGATCAGCCGAGTGGTTCTTGTGGGAGAACAACTCCATTTGGCTCACTAACTTCACACACCATCAGGCTTCCAAGCAGCTCTCAAGGAAACTCAGTTTTCACACTCTATGCTTATTGCCCTTTGAGTGCATTATCTAGGAATGAACTTGGTAGAGCATCCCACACAAACGAATGCTCCACATGCGGGTTTCACATGCCACCAACTCCACATTCACAGGCAACTTCAGCGCCACAGCCGTTTTCAGATAGCCCTCAATGCAAAGGCTTTAGACGCAAATATTGGTGTGAGAGCTAATTCAATCAAGGAAACACTGCATGTTGGTGAAGGGCTTATTGAAGAAGGATCAGCCGAGTGGTTCTTGTGGGAGAACAACTCCATTTGGCTCACTAACTTCACACACCATCAGGCTTCCAAGCAGCTCTCAAGGAAACTCAGTTTTCACACTCTATGCTTAGTGCCCTTTGAGTGCATTATCTAGGAATGAACCTGGTAGAGCATCCCACACAAACGAATGCTCCACATGCGGGTTTCACATCCCAACAACTACACATTCACAGGCAACTTCAGCGCCACAGCCGTTTTCAGATAGCCCTCAATGCAAAGGCTCTAGACGCAAATATTGGTGTGAGAGCTAATTCAATCAAGGAAACACTGCATGTTGGTGAAGGGCTTATTGAAGAAGGATCAGCCGAGTGGTTCTTGTGGGAGAACAACTCCATTTGGCTCACTAACTTCACACACCATCAGGCTTCCAAGCAGCTCTCAAGGAAACTCAGTTTTCATACTCTATGCTTAGTGCCCTTTGAGTGCCTAGGACTGAAATGAAGCTTGGTGAGCATCCCACACAAACGAATGCTCCACATGCGGGTTTCACATGCCACCAACTCCACATTCACAGGCAACTTCAGCGCCACAGCCGTTTTCAGATAGCCCTCAATGCAAAGGCTCTAGACGCAAATATTGGTGTGAGAGCTAATTCAATCAAGGAAACACTGCATGTTGGTGAAGGGCATATTGAAGAAGGATCAGCCGAGTGGTTCTTGTGGGAGAACAACTCCATTTGGCTCACTAACTTCACACACCATCAGGCTTCCAAGCAGCTCTCAAGGAAACTCAGTTTTCACACTCTATGCTTAGTGCCCTTTGAGTGCTAGGACTGAAATGAAGCTTGGTGAGCATCCCACAGAAACGAATGCTCCACATGCGGGTTTCACATGCCACCAACTCCACATTCACGGGCAACTGCAGCGCCACAGCCGTTTTCAGATAGCCCTCAATGCAAAGGCTCTAGACGCAAATATTGGTGTGAGAGCTAATTCAATCAAGGAAACAGTGCATGTTGGTGAAGGGCATATTGAAGAAGGATCAGCCGAGTGGTTCTTGTGGGAGAACAACTCCATTTGGCTCACTAACTTCACACACCATCAGGCTTCCAAGAAGCTCTCACGGAAACTCAGTTTTCACACTCTATGCTTAGTGCCCTTTGAGTGCATTACCTAGGAATGAACTTGGTAGAGCATCCCACACAAACCAATGGTCTACATGCGGGTTTCACATGCCACCAACTCCACATTCACAGGCAACTTCAGCGCCACAGCCGTTTTCAGATAGCCCTCAATGCAAAGGCTCTAGACGCAAATATTGGTGTGAGAGCTAATTCAATCAAGGAAACACTGCATGTTGGTGAAGGGCTTATTGAAGAAGGATCAGCCAAGTGGTTCTTGTGGGAGAACAACTCCATTTGGCTCACTAACTTCACACACCATCAGGCTTCCAAGCAGTTCTCAAGGAAACTCAGTTTTCACACTCTATGCTTAGTGCCCTTTGAGTGCCTAGGACTGAAATGAAGCTTGGTGAGCATCCCACACAAACGAATGCTCCACATGCGGGTTTCACATGCCAACAACTCCACATTCACAGGCAACTTCAGCGCCACAGCCGTTTTCTGATAGCCCTCAATGCAAAGGCTCTAGACGCAAATATTGGTGTGAGAGCTAATTCAATCAAGGAAACACTGCATGTTGGTGAAGGGCTTATTGAAGAAGGATCAGCCGAGTGGTTCTTGTGGGAGAACAACTCCATTTGGCTCACTAACTTCACACACCATCAGGCTTCCAAGCAGCTCTCAAGGAAACTCAGTTTTCACACTCTATGCTTAGTGCCCTTTGAGTGCCTAGGACTGAAATGAATCTTGGTGAGCATCCCACACAAACGAATACTCCACATGCGGGTTTCAGATGCCAACAACTCCACATTCACAGGCAACTTCAGCGCCACAGCCGTTTTCAGATAGCCCTCAATGCAAAGGCTCTAGACGCAAATATTGGTGTGAGAGCTAATTCAATCAAGGAAACACTGCATGTTGGTGAAGGGCATATTGAAGAAGGATCAGTCGAGTCGTTCTTGTTGGAGAACAACTCCATTTGGCTCACTAACTTCACACACCATCAGGCTTCCAAGCAGCTCTCAAGGAAACTCAGTTTTCACACTCTATGCTTAGTGCCCTTTGAGTGCATTATCTAGGAATGAACCTGGTAGAGCATCCCACACAAACGAATGCTCCACATGCGGGTTTCACATGCCACCAACTCCACATTCACAGGCAACTTCAGCGCCACAGCCGTTTTCAGATAGCCCTCAATGCAAAGGCTCTAGACGCAAATATTGGTGTGAGAGCTACTTCAATCAAGGAAACAGTGCATGTTGGCGAAGGGCATATTGAGGAAGGATCAGCCGAGTGGTTCTTGTGGGAGAACAACTCCATTTGGCTCACTAACTTCACACACCATCAGGCTTCCAAGCAGCTCTCACGGAAACTCAGTTTTCACACTCTATGCTTATTGCCCTTTGAGTGCATTATCTAGGAATGAACTTGGTAGAGCATCCCACACAAACGAATGCTCCACATGCGGGTTTCACATGCCAACAACTCCACATTCACAGGCAACTTCAGCGCCACAGCCGTTTTCAGATAGCCCTCAATGCAAAGGCTTTAGACGCAAATATTGGTGTGAGAGCTAATTCAATCAAGGAAACACTGCATGTTGGTGAAGGGCATATTGAAGAAGGATCAACCGAGTGGTTCTTGTGGGAGAACAACTCCATTTGGCTCACTAACTTCACACACCATCAGGCTTCCAAGCAGCTCTCAAGGAAACTCAGTTTTCACACTCTATGCTTAGTGCCCTTTGAGTGCATTATCTAGGAATGAACCTGGTAGAGCATCCCACACAAACGAATGCTCCATATGCGGGTTTCACATGCCACCAACTCCACATTCACAGGCAACTTCAGCGCCACAGCCGTTTTCAGATAGCCCTCAATGCAAAGGCTCTAGACGCAAATATTGGTGTGAGAGCTAATTCAATCAAGGAAACACTGCATGTTGGTGAAGGGCTTATTGAAGAAGGATCAGCCGAGTGGTTCTTGTGGGAGAACAACTCCATTTGGCTCACTAACTTCACACACCATCAGGCTTCCAAGCAGCTCTCACGGAAACTCAGTTTTCACACTCTATGCTTAGTGCCCTTTGAGTGCCTAGGACTGAAATGAAGCTTGGTGAGCATCCCACACAAACGAATGCTCCACATGCGGGTTTCACGTGCCACCAACTCCACATTCACAGGCAACTTCAGCGCCATAGCGGTTTTCAGATAGCCCTCAATGCAAAGGCTCTAGACGCAAATATTGGTGTGAGAGCTAATTCAATCAAGGAAACACTGCATGTTGGTGAAGGGCATATTGAAGAAGGATCAGCCGAGTGGTTTTTGTGGGAGAATAACTCCATTTGGCTCACTAACTTCACACACCATCAGGCTTCCAAGCAGCTCTCAAGGAAACTCAGTTTTCACACTCTATGCTTAGTGCCCTTTGAGTGCATTATCTAGAAATGAACCTTGTAGAGCATCCCACACAAACGAATGCTCCACATGCGGGTTTCACATGCCAACAACTCCACATTCACAGTCAACTTCAGCGCCACAGCCGTTTTCAGATAGCCCTCAATGCAAAGGCTCTAGACGCAAATATTGGTGTGAGAGCTAATTCAATCAAGGAAACACTGCATGTTCGTGAAGGGCATATTGAAGAAGGATCAGCCGAGTGGTTCTTGTGGGAGAACAACTCCATTTGGCTCACTAACTTCACACACCATCAGGCTTCCAAGCAGCTCTCAAGGAAACTCAGTTTTCACACTCTATGCTTAGTGCCCTTTGAGTGCTAGGACTGAAATGAAGCTTGGTGAGCATCCCACAGAAACGAATGCTCCACATGCGGGTTTCACATGCCACCAACACCACATTCACGGGCAACTGCAGCGCCACAGCCGTTTTCAGATAGCCCTCAATGCAAAGGCTCTAGACGCAAATATTGGTGTGAGAGCTAATTCAATCAAGGAAACAGTGCATGTTGGTGAAGGGCATATTGAAAAAGGATCAGCCGAGTGGTTCTTGTGGGCGAACAACTCCATTTGGCTCACTAACTTCACACACCATCAGGCTTCCAAGCAGCTCTCACGGAAACTCAGTTTTCACACTCTATGCTTAGTGCCCTTTGAGTGCATTATCTAGGAATGAACTTGGTAGAGCATCTCACACAAACCAATGGTCTACATGCGGGTTTCACATGCCACCAACTCCACATTCACAGGCAACTTCAGCGCCACAGCCGTTTTCAGATAGCCCTCAATGCAAAGGCTCTAGACGCAAATATTGGTGTGAGAGCTAATTCAATCAAGGAAACACTGCATGTTGGTGAAGGGCTTATTGAAGAAGGATCAGCCAAGTGGTTCTTGTGGGAGAACAACTCCATTTGGCTCACTAACTTCACACACCATCAGGCTTCCAAGCAGTTCTCAAGGAAACTCAGTTTTCACACTCTATGCTTAGTGCCCTTTGAGTGCCTAGGACTGAAATGAAGCTTGGTGAGCATCCCACACAAACGAATGCTCCACATGCGGGTTTCACATGCCAACAACTCCACATTCACAGGCAACTTCAGCGCCACAGCCGTTTTCTGATAGCCCTCAATGCAAAGGCTCTAGACGCAAATATTGGTGTGAGAGCTAATTCAATCAAGGAAACACTGCATGTTGGTGAAGGGCTTATTGAAGAAGGATCAGCCGAGTGGTTCTTGTGGGAGAACAACTCCATTTGGCTCACTAACTTCACAAACCATCAGGCTTCCAAGCAGCTCTCACGGAAACTCAGTTTTCACACTCTATGCTTAGTGCCCTTTGAGTGCATTATCTAGGAATGAACTTGGTAGAGCATCCCACACAAACCAATGGTCTACATGCGGGTTTCACATGCCACCAACTCCACATTCACAGGCAACTTCAGCGCCACAGCCGTTTTCAGATAGCCCTCAATGCTAAGGTTCTAGACGCAAATATTGGTGTGAGAGCTAATTCAATCAAGGAAACACTGCATGTTGGTGAAGGGCTTATTGAAGAAGGATCAGCCGAGTGGTTCTTGTGGGAGAATAACTCCATTTGGCTCACTAACTTCACACACCATCAGGCTTCCAAGCAGCTCTCAAGGAAACTCAGTTTTCACACTCTATGCTTAGTGCCCTTTGAGTGCCTAGGACTGAAATGAAGCTTGGTGAGCATCCCACACAAACTAATGCTCCACATGCGGGTTTCACATGCCACCAACTCCACATTCACAGGCAACTTCAGCGCCACAGCCGTTTTCAGATAGCCCTCAATGCAAAGGCTCTAGACGCAAATATTGGTGTGAGAGCTAATTCAATCAAGGAAACACTGCATGTTCGTGAAGGGCATATTGAAGAAGGATCAGCCGAGTGGTTCTTGTGGGAGAACAACTCCATTTGGCTCACTAACTTCACACACCATCAGGCTTCCAAGCAGCTCTCAAGGAAACTCAGTTTTCACACTCTATGCTTAGTGCCCTTTGAGTGCATTATCTAGGAATGAACCTGGTAGAGCATCCCACACAAACGAATGCTCCACATGCGGGTTTCACATGCCACCAACTCCACATTCACAGGCAACTTCAGCGCCACAGCCGTTTTCAGATAGCCCTCAATGCAAAGGCTCTAGACGCAAATATTGGTGTGAGAGCTAATTCAATCAAGGAAACACTGCATGTTGGTGAAGGGCATATTGAAGAAGGATCAGCCGAGTGGTTCTGGTGGGAGAACAACTCCATTTGGCTCACTAACTTCACACACCATCAGGCTTCCAAGCAGCTCTCAAGGAAACTCAGTTTTCACACTCTATGCTTAGTGCCCTTTGAGTGCCTAGGACTGAAATGAATCTTGGTGAGCATCCCACACAAACGAATGCTCCACATGCGGGTTTCACATGCCACCAACTCCACATTCACAGGCAACTTCAGCGCCACAGCCGTTTTCAGATAGCCCTCAATGCAAAGGCTCTAGACGCAAATATTGGTGTGAGAGCTAATTCAATCAAGGAAACACTGCATGTTGGTGAAGGGCATATTGAAGAAGGATCAGTCGAGTCGTTCTTGTTGGAGAACAACTCCATTTGGCTCACTAACTTCACACACCATCAGGCTTCCAAGCAGCTCTCAAGGAAACTCAGATTTCACACTCTATGCTTAGTGCCCTTTGAGTGCATTATCTAGGAATGAACCTGGTAGAGCATCCCACACAAACGAATGCTCCACATGCGGGTTTCACATGCCACCAACTCCACATTCACAGGCAACTTCAGCGCCACAGCCGTTTTCAGATAGCCCTCAATGCAAAGGCTCTAGACGCAAATATTGGTGTGAGAGCTACTTCAATCAAGGAAACAGTGCATGTTGGCGAAGGGCATATTGAAGAAGGATCAGCCGAGTGGTTCTTGTGGGAGAACAACTCCATTTGGCTCACTAACTTCACACACCATCAGGCTTCCAAGCAGCTCTCACGGAAACTCAGTTTTCACACTCTATGCTTATTGCCCTTTGAGTGCATTATCTAGGAATGAACTTGGTAGAGCATCCCACACAAACGAATGCTCCACATGCGGGTTTCACATGCCACCAACTCCACATTCACAGGCAACTTCAGCGCCACAGCCGTTTTCAGATAGCCCTCAATGCAAAAGCTTTAGACGCAAATATTGGTGTGAGAGCTAATTCAATCAAGGAAACACTGCATGTTGGTGAAGGGCTTATTGAAGAAGGATCAGCCGAGTGGTTCTTGTGGGAGAACAACTCCATTTGGCTCACTAACTTCACACACCATCAGGCTTCCAAGCAGCTCTCAAGGAAACTCAGTTTTCACACTCTATGCTTAGTGCCCTTTGAGTGCATTATCTAGGAATGAACCTGGTAGAGCATCCCACACAAACGAATGCTCCATATGCGGGTTTCACATGCCACCAACTCCACATTCACAGGCAACTTCAGCGCCACAGCCGTTTTCAGATAGCCCTCAATGCAAAGGCTCTAGACGCAAATATTGGTGTGAGAGCTAATTCAATCAAGGAAACACTGCATGTTGGTGAAGGGCTTATTGAAGAAGGATCAGCCGAGTGGTTCTTGTGGGAGAACAACTCCATTTGGCTCACTAACTTCACACACCATCAGGCTTCCAAGCAGCTCTCAAGGAAACTCAGTTTTCACACTCTATGCTTAGTGCCCTTTGAGTGCCTAGGACTGAAATGAAGCTTGGTGAGCATCCCACACAAACGAATGCTCCACATGCGGGTTTCACATGCCAACAACTCCACATTCACAGGCAACTTCAGCGCCATAGCGGTTTTCAGATAGCCCTCAATGCAAAGGCTCTAGACGCAAATATTGGTGTGAGAGCTAATTCAATCAAGGAAACACTGCATGTTGGTGAAGGGCATATTGAAGAAGGATCAGCCGAGTGGTTCTTGTGGGAGAATAACTCCATTTGGCTCACTAACTTCACACACCATCAGGCTTCCAAGCAGCTCTCAAGGAAACTCAGTTTTCACACTCTATGCTTAGTGCCCTTTGAGTGCATTATCTAGAAATGAACCTGGTAGAGCATCCCACACAAACGAATGCTCCACATGCGGGTTTCACATGCCAACAACTCCACATTCACAGTCAACTTCAGCGCCACAGCCGTTTGCAGATAGCCCTCAATGCAAAGGCTCTAGACGCAAATATTGGTGTGAGAGCTAATTCAATCAAGGAAACACTGCATGTTCGTGAAGGGCATATTGAAGAAGGATCAGCCGAGTGGTTCTTGTGGGAGAACAACTCCATTTGGCTCACTAACTTCACACACCATCAGGCTTCCAAGCAGCTCTCAAGGAAACTCAGTTTTCACACTCTATGCTTAGTGCCCTTTGAGTGCTAGGACTGAAATGAAGCTTGGTTAGCATCCCACACAAACGAATGCTCCACATGCGGGTTTCACATGCCACCAACTCCACATTCACGGGCAACTTCAGCGCCACAGCCGTTTTCAGATAGCCCTCAATGCAAAGGCTCTAGACGCAAATATTGATGTGAGAGCTAATTCAATCAAGGAAACACTGCATGTTGGTGAAGGGCATATTGAAGAAGGATCAGCCGAGTGGTTCTTGTGGGAGAACAACTCCATTTGGCTCACTAACTTCACACACCATCAGGCTTCCAAGCAGCTCTCACGGAAACTCAGTTTTCACACTCTATGCTTAGTGCCCTTTGAGTGCATTATCTAGGAATGAACTTGGTAGAGCATCCCACACAAACCAATGGTCTACATGCGGGTTTCACATGCCACCAACTCCACATTCACAGGCAACTTCAGCGCCACAGCCGTTTTCAGATAGCCCTCAATGCAAAGGCTCTAGACGCAAATATTGGTGTGAGAGCTAATTCAATCAAGGAAACACTGCATGTTGGTGAAGGGCTTATTGAAGAAGGATCAGCCGAGTGGTTCTTGTGGGAGAACAACTCCATTTGGCTCACTAACTTCACACACCATCAGGCTTCCAAGCAGCTCTCAAGGAAACTCAGTTTTCACACTCTATGCTTAGTGCCCTTTGAGAGCCTAGGACTGAAATGAAGCTTGGTGAGCATCCCACACAAACGAATGCTCCACATGCGGGTTTCACATGCCACCAACTCCACATTCACAGGCAACTTCAGCGCCAAAGCCCTTTTCAGATAGCCCTCAATGCAAAGGCTCGAGACGCAAATATTGGTGTGAGAGCTAATTCAATCAAGGAAACACTGCATGTTGGTGAAGGGCATATTGAAGAAGGATCAGCCGAGTGGTTCTTGTGGGAGAATAACTCCATTCGGCTCACTAACTTCACACACCATCAGGCTTCCAAGCAGCTCTCAAGGAAACTCAGTTTTCACACTCTATGCTTAGTGCCCTTTGAGTGCCTAGGACTGAAATGAAGCTTGGTGAGCATCCCACACAAACGAATGCTCCACATGCGGGTTTCACGTGCCACCAACTCCACATTCACAGGCTACTTCAGCGCCATAGCGGTTTTCAGATAGCCCTCAATGCAAAGGCTCTAGACGCAAATATTGGTGTGAGAGCTAATTCAATCGAGGAAACACTGCATGTTGGTGAAGGGCATATTGAAGAAGGATCAGCCGAGTGGTTCTTGTGGGAGAATAACTCCATTTGGCTCACTAACTTCACACACCATCAGGCTTCCAAGCAGCTCTCAAGGAAACTCAGTTTTCACACTCTATGCTTAGTGCCCTTTGAGTGCATTATCTAGGAATGAACCTGGTAGAGCATCCCACACAAACGAATGCTCCACATGCGGGTTTCACATGCCACCAACTCCACATTCACAGGCAACTTCAGCGCCAAAGCCGTTTTCAGATAGCCCTCAATGCAAAGGCTCGAGACGCAAATATTGGTGTGAGAGCTAATTCAATCAAGGAAACACTGCATGTTGGTGAAGGGCATATTGAAGAAGGATCAGCCGAGTGGTTCTTGTGGGAGAATAACTCCATTTGGCTCACTAACTTCACACACCATCAGGCTTCCAAGCAGCTCTCAAGGAAACTCAGTTTTCACACTCTATGCTTAGTGCCCTTTGAGTGCCTAGGACTGAAATGAAGCTTGGTTAGCATCCCACACAAACGAATGCTCCACATGCGGGTTTCACATGCCACCAACTCCACATTCACAGGAAACTTCAGCGCCACAGCCGTTTGCAGATAGCCCTCAATGAAAAGGCTCTAGACGCAAATATTGGTGTGAGAGCTAATTCAATCAAGGAAACACTGCATGTTCATGAAGGGCATATTGAAGAAGGATCAGCCGAGTGGTTCTTGTGGGAGAACAACTCCATTTGGCTCACTAACTTCACACACCATCAGGCTTCCAAGCAGCTCTCAAGGAAACTCAGTTTTCACACTCTATGCTTATTGCCCTTTGAGTGCATTATCTAGGAATGAACTTGGTAGAGCATCCCACACAAACGAATGCTCCACATGCGGGTTTCACATGCCACCAACTCCACATTCACAGGCAACTTCAGCGCCACAGCCGTTTTCAGATATCCCTCAATGCAAAGGCTTTAGACGCAAATATTGGTGTGAGAGCTAATTCAATCAAGGAAACACTGCATGTTGGTGAAGGGCTTATTGAAGAAGGATCAGCCGAGTGGTTCTTGTGGGAGAACAACTCCATTTGGCTCACTAACTTCACACACCATCAGGCTTCCAAGCAGCTCTCAAGGAAACTCAGTTTTCACACTCTATGCTTAGTGCCCTTTGAGGGCATTATCTAGGAATCAACCTGGTAGAGCATCCCACACAAACGAATGCTCCACATGCGGGTTTCACATCCCAACAACTACACATTCACAGGCAACTTCAGCGCCACAGCCGTTTTCAGATAGCCCTCAATGCAAAGGCTCTAGACGCAAATATTGGTGTGAGAGCTAATTCAATCAAGGAAACACTGCATGTTGGTGAAGGGTTTATTGAAGAAGGATCAGCCGAGTGGTTCTTGTGGGAGAACAACTCCATTTGGCTCACTAACTTCACACACCATCAGGCTTCCAAGCAGCTCTCAAGGAAACTCAGTTTTCACACTCTATGCTTAGTGCCCTTTGAGTGCCTAGGACTGAAATGAAGCTTGGTGAGCATCCCACACAAACGAATGCTCCACATGCGGGTTTCACGTGCCACCGACTCCACATTCACAGGCAACTTCAGCGCCATAGCGGTTTTCAGATAGCCCTCAATGCAAAGGCTCTAGACGCAAATATTGGTGTGAGAGCTAATTCAATCAAGGAAACACTGCATGTTGGTGAAGGGCATATTGAAGAAGGATCAGCCGAGTGGTTCTTGTGGGAGAATAACTCCATTTGGCTCACTAACTTCACACACCATCAGGCTTCCAAGCAGCTCTCAAGGAAACTCAGTTTTCACACTCTATGCTTAGTGCCCTTTGAGTGCATTATCTAGAAATGAATCTGGTAGAGCATCCCACACAAACCAATGCTCCACATGCGGGTTTCACATGCCAACAACTCCACATTCACAGGCAACTTCAGCGCCACAGCCGTTTTCAGATAGCCCTCAATGCAAAGGCTCGAGACGCAAATATTGGTGTGAGAGCTAATTCAATCAAGGAAACACTGCATGTTCGTGAAGGGCATATTGAAGAAGGATCAGCCGAGTGGTTCTTGTGGGAGAACAACTCCATTTGGCTCACTAACTTCACACACCATCAGGCTTCCAAGCAGCTCTCAAGGAAACTCAGTTTTCACACTCTATGCTTATTGCCCTTTGAGTGCATTATCTAGGAATGAACCTGGTAGAGCATCCCACACAAACGAATGCTCCACATGCGGGTTTCACATGCCACCAACTCCACATTCACGGGCAACTTCAGCGCCACAGCCGTTTTCAGATTGCCCTCAATGCAAAGGCTCTAGACGCAAATATTGGTGTGAGAGCTAATTCAATCAAGGAAACATTGCATGTTGGTGAAGGGCATATTGAAGAAGGATCAGCCGAGTGGTTCTTGTGGGAGAACAACTCCATTTGGCTCACTAACTTCACACACCATCAGGCTTCCAAGCAGCTCTCACGGAAACTCAGTTTTCACACTCTATGCTTAGTGCCCTTTGAGTGCATTATCTAGGAATGAACTTGGTAGAGCATCCCACACAAACCAATGGTCTACATGCGGGTTTCACATGCCACCAACTCCACATTCACAGGCAACTTCAGCGCCACAGCCGTTTTCAGATAGCCCTCAATGCAAAGGCTCGAGACGCAAATATTGGTGTGAGAGCTAATTCAATCAAGGAAACACTGCATGTTGGTGAAGGGCTTATTGAAGAAGGATCAGCCGAGTGGTTCTTGTGGGAGAACAACTCCATTTGGCTCACTAACTTCACACACCATCAGGCTTCCAAGCAGCTCTCAAGGAAACTCAGTTTTCACACTCTATGCTTAGTGCCCTTTGAGTGCCTAGGACTGAAATGAAGCTTGGTTAGCATCCCACACAAACGAATGCTCCACATGCGGGTTTCACATGCCACCAACTCCACATTCACAGGAAACTTCAGCGCCACAGCCGTTTGCAGATAGCCCTCAATGCAAAGGCTCTAGACGCAAATATTGGTGTGAGAGCTAATTCAATCAAGGAAACACTGCATGTTGGCGAAGGGCATATTGAAGAAGGATCAGCCGAGTGGTTCTTGTGGGAGAACAACTCCATTTGGCTCACTAACTTCACACACCATCAGGCTTCCAAGCAGCTCTCAAGGAAACTCAGTTTTCACACTCTATGCTTAGTGCCCTTTGAGTGCATTATCTAGGAATGAACTTGGTAGAGCATCCCACACAAACGAATGCTCCACATGCGGGTTTCACATGCCACCAACTCCACATTCACAGGCAACTTCAGCGCCACAGCCGTTTTCAGATATCCCTCAATGCAAAGGCTCTAAACGCAAATATTGGTGTGAGAGCTAATTCAATCAAGGAAACACTGCATGTTGGTGAAGGGCTTATTGAAGAAGGATCAGCCGAGTGGTTCTTGTGGGAGAACAACTCCATTTGGCTCACTAACTTCACACACCATCAGGCTTCCAAGCAGCTCTCAAGGAAACTCAGTTTTCACACTCTATGCTTAGTGCCCTTTGAGGGCATTATCTAGGAATCAACCTGGTAGAGCATCCCACACAAACGAATGCTCCACATGCGGGTTTCACATCCCAACAACTACACATTCACAGGCAACTTCAGCGCCACAGCCGTTTTCAGATAGCCCTCAATGCAAAGGCTCTAGACGCAAATATTGGTGTGAGAGCTAATTCAATCAAGGAAACACTGCATGTTGGTGAAGGGTTTATTGAAGAAGGATCAGCCGAGTGGTTCTTGTGGGAGAACAACTCCATTTGGCTCACTAACTTCACACACCATCAGGCTTCCAAGCAGCTCTCAAGGAAACTCAGTTTTCACACTCTATGCTTAGTGCCCTTTGAGTGCATTATCTAGGAATGAACCTGGTAGAGCATCCCACACAAACGAATGCTCCACATGCGGGTTTCACATGCCACCAACTCCACATTCACGGGCAACTTCAGCGCCACAGCCGTTTTCAGATAGCCCTCAATGCAAAGGCTCTAGACGCAAATATTGGTGTGAGAGCTAATTCAATCAAGGAAACACTGCATGTTGGTGAAGGGCATATTGAAGAAGGATCAGCCGAGTGGTTCTTGTGGGAGAACAACTCCATTTGGCTCACTAACTTCACACACCATCAGGCTTCCAAGCAGCTCTCACGGAAACTCAGTTTTCACACTCTATGCTTAGTGCCCTTTGAGTGCATTATCTAGGAATGAACTTGGTAGAGCATCCCACACAAACCAATGGTCTACATGCGGGTTTCACATGCCACCAACTCCACATTCACAGGCAACTTCAGCGCCACATCCGTTTTCAGATAGCCCTCAATGCAAAGGCTCGAGACGCAAATATTGGTGTGAGAGCTAATTCAATCAAGGAAACACTGCATGTTGGTGAAGGGCTTATTGAAGAAGGATCAGCCGAGTGGTTCTTGTGGGAGAACAACTCCATTTGGCTCACTAACTTCACACACCATCAGGCTTCCAAGCAGCTCTCAAGGAAACTCAGTTTTCACACTCTATGCTTAGTGCCCTTTGAGAGCCTAGGAATGAAATGAAGCTTGGTGAGCATCCCACACAAACGAATGCTCCACATGCGGGTTTCACATGCCACCAACTCCACATTCACAGGCAACTTCAGCGCCAAAGCCGTTTTCAGATAGCCCTCAATGCAAAGGCTCTAGACGCAAGTATTGGTGTGAGAGCTAATTCAATCAAGGAAACACTGCATGTTGGTGAAGGGCATATTGAAGAAGGATCAGCCGAGTGGTTCTTGTGGGAGAATAACTCCATTTGGCTCACTAACTTCACACACCATCAGGCTTCCAAGCAGCTCTCAAGGAAACTCAGTTTTCACACTCTATGCTTAGTGCCCTTTGAGTGCCTAGGACTGAAATGAAGCTTGGTGAGCATCCCACACAAACGAATGCTCCACATGCGGGTTTCACATGCCACCAACTCCACATTCACAGGAAACTTCAGCGCCACAGCCGTTTGCAGATAGCCCTCAATGCAAAGGCTCTAGACGCAAATATTGGTGTGAGAGCTAATTCAATCAAGGAAACACTGCATGTTCATGAAGGGCATATTGAAGAAGGATCAGCCGAGTGGTTCTTGTGGGAGAACAACTCCATTTGGCTCACTAACTTCACACACCATCAGGCTTCCAAGCAGCTCTCAAGGAAACTCAGTATTCACACTCTATGCTTAGTGCCCTTTGAGTGCTAGGACTGAAATGAAGCTTGGTGAGCATCCCACACAAACGAATGCTCCACATGCGGGTTTCACATGCCAACAACTCCACATTCACGGGCAACTTCAGCGCCACAGCCGTTTTCAGATAGCCCTCAATGCAAAGGCTCTAGACGCAAATATTGGTGTGAGAGCTAATTCAATCAAGGAAACACTGCATGTTGGTGAAGGGCATATTGAAGAAGGATCAGCCGAGTGGTTCTTGTGGGAGAATAACTCCATTTGGCTCACTAACTTCACACACCATCAGGCTTCCAAGCAGCTCTCAAGGAAACTCAGTTTTCACACTCTATGCTTAGTGCCCTTTGAGTGCCTAGGACTGAAATGAAGCTGGAAGAGCATCCCACACAAACGAATGCTCCACATGCGGGTTTCACATGCCACCAACTCCACATTCACAGGAAACTTCAGCGCCACAGCCGTTTGCAGATAGCCCTCAATGCAAAGGCTCTAGACGCAAATATTGGTGTGAGAGCTAATTCAATCAAGGAAACACTGCATGTTCATGAAGGGCATATTGAAGAAGGATCAGCCGAGTGGTTCTTGTGGGAGAACAACTCCATTTGGCTCACTAACTTCACACACCATCAGGCTTCCAAGCAGCTCTCAAGGAAACTCAGTATTCACACTCTATGCTTAGTGCCCTTTGAGTGCTAGGACTGAAATGAAGCTTGGTGAGCATCCCACACAAACGAATGCTCCACATGCGGGTTTCACATGCCAACAACTCCACATTCACGGGCAACTTCAGCGCCACAGCCGTTTTCAGATAGCCCTCAATGCAAAGGCTCTAGACGCAAATATTGGTGTGAGAGCTAATTCAATCAAGGAAACACTGCATGTTGGTGAAGGGCATATTGAAGAAGGATCAGCCGAGTGGTTCTTGTGGGAGAACAACTCCATTTGGCTCACTAACTTCACACACCATCAGGCTTCCAAGCAGCTCTCAGGGAAACTCAGTTTTCACACTCTATGCTTAGTGCCCTTTGAGTGCATTATCTAGGAATGAACTTGGTAGTGCATCCCACACAAACCAATGGTCTACATGCGGGTTTCACATGCCACCAACTCCACATTCACAGGCAACGTCAGCGCCACAGCCGTTTTCAGATAGCCCTCAATGCAAAGGCTCTAGA
Organism: Ochotona princeps; assembly: GCF_030435755.1. NCBI lineage: Eukaryota > Metazoa > Chordata > Mammalia > Lagomorpha > Ochotonidae > Ochotona > Ochotona princeps. Next base: position 22,775 of record NW_026699359.1, on the reverse strand, counting down.
TGCAAATATTGGTGTGAGAGCTAATTCAATCAAGGAAACACTGCATGTTGGTGAAGGGCTTATTGAAGAAGGATCAGCCAAGTGGTTCTTGTGGGAGAACAACTCCATTTGGCTCACTAACTTCACACACCATCAGGCTTCCAAGCAGCTCTCAAGGAAACTCAGTTTTCACACTCTATGCTTAGTGCCCTTTGAGTGCCTAGGACTGAAATGAAGCTTGGTGAGCATCCCACACAAACGAATGCTCCACATGCGGGTTTCACATGCCACCAACTCCACATTCACAGGCAACTTCAGCGCCACAGCCCTTTTCAGATAGCCCTCAATGCAAAGGCTCTAGACGCAAGTATTGGTGTGAGAGCTAATTCAATCAAGGAAACACTGCATGTTGGTGAAGGGCATATTGAAGAAGGATCAGCCGAGTGGTTCTTGTGGGAGAACAACTCCATTTGGCTCACTAACTTCACACACCATCAGGCTTCCAAGCAGCTCTCACGGAAACTCAGTTTTCACACTCTATGCTTAGTGCCCTTTGAGTGCCTAGGACTGAAATGAAGCTTGGTGAGCATCCCACACAAACGAATGCTCCACATGCGGGTTACACATGCCACCAATTCCACATTCTCAGGCAACTTCAGTGCCACAGCCGTTTTCAAATAGCCCTCAATGCAAAGGCTCTAGATGCAAATATTGGTGTGAGAGCTAATTCAATCAAGGAAACACTGCATGTTGGTGAAGGGCATATTGAAGAAGGATCAGCCGAGTGGTTCTTGTGGGAGAACAACTCCATTTGGCTCACTAACTTCACACACCATCAGGCTTCCAAGCAGCTCTCAAGGAAACTCAGTTTTCACACTCTATGCTTAGTGCCCTTTGAGTGCCTAGGACTGAAATGAATCTTGGTGAGCATCCCACACAAACGAATGCTCCACATGCGGGTTTCACATGCCACCAACTCCACATTCACAGGCAACTTCAGCGCCACAGCCGTTTTCAGATAGCCCTCAATGCAAAGGCTCTAGACGCAAATATTGGTGTGAGAGCTAATTCAATCAAGGAAACACTGCATGTTGGTGAAGGGCATATTGAAGAAGGATCAGCCGAGTGGTTCTTGTGGGAGAACAACTCCATTTGGCTCACTAACTTCACACACCATCAGGCTTCCAAGCAGCTCTCAAGGAAACGCAGTTTTCACACTCTATGCTTAGTGCCCTTTGAGTGCCTAGGACTGAAATGAAGCTTGGTGAGCATCCCACACAAACGAATGCTCCACATGCGGGTTTCACATGCCACCAACTCCACATTCACAGGCAACTTCAGCGCCACAGCCGTTTTCAGATAGCCCTCAATGCAAAGGCTCTAGATGCAAATATTGGTGTGAGAGCTAATTCAATCAAGGAAACACTGCATGTTGGTGAAGGGCATATTGAAGAAGGATCAGCCGAGTGGTTCTTGTGGGAGAACAACTCCATTTGGCTCACTAACTTCACACACCATCAGGCTTCCAAGCAGCTCTCAAGGAAACTCAGTTTTCGCACTCTATGCTTAGTGCCCTTTGAGTGCATTATCTAGGAATGAACCTGGTAGAGCATCCCACACAAACGAATGCTCCACATGCGGGTTTCACATGCCACCAACTCCACATTCACAGGCAACTTCAGCGCCACAGCCGTTTTCAGATAGCCCTCAATGCAAAGGCTCTAGACGCAAATATTGGTGTGAGAGCTAATTCAATCAAGGAAACACTGCATGTTGGGAAGGGCTTATTGAAGAAGGATCAGCCGAGTGGTTCTTGTGGGAGAACAACTCCATTTGGCTCACTAACTTCACACACCATCAGGCTTCCAAGCAGCTCTCAAGGAAACTCAGTTTTCACACTCTATGCTTAGTGCCCTTTGAGTGCCTAGGACTGAAATGAAGCTTGGTGAGCATCCCACACAAACGAATGCTCCACATGCGGGTTTCACATGCCACCAACTCCACATTCACAGGCAACTTCAGCGCCACAGCCTTTTTCAGATAGCCCTCAATGCAAAGGCTCTAGACGCAAATATTGGTGTGAGAGCTAATTCAATCAAGGAAACAATGCATGTTCGTGAAGGGCATATTGAAGAAGGATCAGCCGAGTGGTTCTTGTGGGAGAACAACTCCATTTGGCTCACTAACTTCACACACCATCAGGCTTCCAAGCAGCTCTCAAGGAAACGCAGTTTTCACACTCTATGCTTAGTGCCCTTTGAGTGCCTAGGACTGAAATGAAGCTTGCTGAGCATCCCACACAAACGAATGCTCCACATGCGGGTTTCACATGCCACCAACTCCACATTCACGGGCAACTTCAGCGCCACAGCCGTTTTCAGATAGCCCTCAATGCAAAGGCTCTAGACGCAAATATTGGTGTGAGAGCTAATTCAATCAAGGAAACACTGCATGTTGGTGAAGGGCTTATTGAAGAAGGATCAGCCGAGTGGTTCTTGTGGGAGAACAACTCCATTTGGCTCACTAACTTCACACACCATCAGGCTTCCAAGCAGCTCTCAAGGATACTCAGTTTTCACACTCTATGCTTAGTGCCCTTTGAGTGCATTATCTAGGAATGAACTTGGTAGAGCATCCCACACACACCAATGGTCTACATGCGGGTTTCACATGCCACCAACTCCACATTCACAGGCAACTTCAGCCGTTTTCAGATAGCCCTCAATGCAAAGGCTCTAGATGCAAATATTGGTGTGAGAGCTAATTCAATCAAGGAAACACTGCATGTTGGTGAAGGGCTTATTGAAGAAGGATCAGCCGAGTGGTTCTTGTGGGAGAACAACTCCATTTGGCTCACTAACTTCACACACCATCAGGCTTCCAAGCAGCTCTCAAGGAAACTCAGTTTTCACACTCTATGCTTAGTGCCCTTTGAGTGCCTAGGACTGAAATGAATCTTGGTGAGCATCCCACACAAACGAATGCTCCACATGCGGGTTTCACATGCCAACAACTCCACATTCACAGGCAACTTCAGCGCCACAGCCGTTTTCAGATAGCCCTCAATGCAAAGGCTCTAGACGCAAATATTGGTGTGAGAGCTAATTCAATCAAGGAAACACTGCATGTTGGTGAAGGGCATATTGAAGAAGGATCAGCCGAGTGGTTCTTGTGGGAGAACAACTCCATTTGGCTCACTAACTTCACACACCATCAGGCTTCCAAGCAGCTCTCAAGGAAACTCAGTTTTCACACTCTATGCTTAGTGCCCTTTGAGTGCATTACCTAGGAATGAACCTGGTAGAGCATCCCACACAAACGAATGCTCCACATGCGGGTTTCACATGCCACCAACTCCACATTCACAGGCAACTTCAGCGCCACAGCCGTTTTCAGATAGCCCTCAATGCAAAGGCTCTAGACGCAAATATTGGTGTGAGAGCTAATTCAATCAAGGAAACACTGCATGTTGGTGAAGGGCATATTGAAGAAGGATCAGCCGAGTGGTTCTTGTGGGAGAACAACTCCATTTGGCTCACTAACTTCACACACCATCAGGCTTCCAAGCAGCTCTCAAGGAAACTCAGTTTTCACACTCTATGCTTAGTGCCCTTTGAGTGCCTCGGCCTGAAATGATGCTTGGTGAGCATCCCACACAAACGAATGCTCCACATGCGGGTTTCACATGCCACCAACTCCACATTCACAGGCAACTTCAGCGCCACAGCCGTTTTCAGATAGCCCTCAATGCAAAGGCTCTAGACGCAAATATTGGTGTGAGAGCTAATTCAATCAAGGAAACACTGCATGTTGGTGAAGGGCATATTGAAGAAGGATCAGCCGAGTGGTTCTTGTGGGAGAACAACTCCATTTGGCTCACTAACTTCACACACCATCAGGCTTCCAAGCAGCTCTCAAGGAAACTCAGTTTTCACACTCTATGCTTAGTGCCCTTTGAGTGCATTATCTAGGAATGAACCTGGTAGAGCATCCCACACAAACGAATGCTCCACATGCGGGTTTCACATGCCACCAACTCCACATTCTCAGGCAACTTCAGCGCCACAGCCATTTTCAGATAGCCCTCAATGCAAAGGCTCTAGACGCAAATATTGGTGTGAGAGCTAATTCAATCAAGGAAACACTGCATGTTGGTGAAGGGCATATTGAAGAAGGATCAGCCGAGTGGTTCTTGTGGGAGAACAACTCCATTTGGCTCACTAACTTCACACACCATCAGGCTTCCAAGCAGCTCTCAAGGAAACTCAGTTTTCACACTCTATGCTTAGTGCCCTTTGAGTGCATTATCTAGGAATGACCCTGGTAGAGCATCCCACACAAACGAATGCTCCACATGCGGGTTTCACATGCCACCAACTCCACATTCACAGGCAACTTCAGCGCCACAGCCGTTTTCAGATAGCCCTCAATGCAAAGGCTCGAGACGCAAATATTGGTGTGAGAGCTAATTCAATCAAGGAAACACTGCATGTTGGTGAAGGGCATATTGAAGAAGGATCAGCCGAGTGGTTCTTGTGGGAGAACAACTCCATGTGGCTCACTAACTTCACACACCATCAGGCTTCCAAGCAGCTCTCAAGGATACTCAGTTTTCACACTCTATGCTTAGTGCCCTTTGAGTGCCTAGGACTGAAATGAAGCTTGGTGAGCATCCCACACAAACGAATGCTCCACATGCGGGTTTCACATGCCAACAACTCCACATTCACAGGCAACTTCAGCGCCACAGCCGTTTTCAGATAGCCCTCAATGCAAAGGCTCTAGACGCAAATATTGGTGTGAGAGCTAATTCAATCAAGGAAACACTGCATGTTGGTGAAGGGCATATTGAAGAAGGATCAGCCGAGTGGTTCTTGTGGGAGAACAACTCCATTTGGATCACTAACTTCACACACCATCAGGCTTCCAAGCAGCTCTCAAGGAAACTCAGTTTTCACACTCTATGCTTAGTGCCCTTTGAGTGCATTATCTAGGAATGAACCTGGTAGAGCATCCCACACAAACGAATGCTCCACATGCGGGTTTCACATGCCACCAACTCCACATTCTCAGGCAACTTCAGCGCCACAGCCGTTTTCAGATAGCCCTCAATGCAAAGGCTCGAGACGCAAATATTGGTGTGAGAGCTAATTCAATCAAGGAAACACTGCATGTTGGTGAAGGGCATATTGAAGAAGGATCAGCCGAGTGGTTCTTGTGGGAGAACAACTCCATTTGGCTCACTAACTTCACACACCATCAGGCTTCCAAGCAGCTCTCACGGAAACTCAGTTTTCACACTCTATGCTTAGTGCCCTTTGAGTGCCTAGGACTGAAATGAATCTTGGTGAGCATCCCACACAAACGAATGCTCCACATGCGGGTTTCACATGCCAACAACTCCACATTCACAGGCAACTTCAGCGCCACAGCCGTTTTCAGATAGCCCTCAATGCAAAGGCTCTAGACGCAAATATTGGTGTGAGAGCTAATTCAATCAAGGAAACACTGCATGTTGGTGAAGGGCATATTGAAGAAGGATCAGCCGAGTGGTTCTTGTGGGAGAACAACTCCATTTGGCTCACTAACTTCACACACCATCAGGCTTCCAAGCAGCTCTCAAGGAAACTCAGTTTTCACACTCTATGCTTAGTGCCCTTTGAGTGCATTACCTAGGAATGAACCTGGTAGAGCATCCCACACAAACGAATGCTCCACATGCGGGTTTCACATGCCACCAACTCCACATTCACAGGCAACTTCAGCGCCACAGCCGTTTTCAGATAGCCCTCAATGCAAAGGCTCTAGACGCAAATATTGGTGTGAGAGCTAATTCAATCAAGGAAACACTGCATGTTGGTGAAGGGCATATTGAAGAAGGATCAGCCGAGTGGTTCTTGTGGGAGAACAACTCCATTTGGCTCACTAACTTCACACACCATCAGGCTTCCAAGCAGCTCTCAAGGAAACTCAGTTTTCACACTCTATGCTTAGTGCCCTTTGAGTGCCTCGGCCTGAAATGATGCTTGGTGAGCATCCCACACAAACGAATGCTCCACATGCGGGTTTCACATGCCACCAACTCCACATTCACAGGCAACTTCAGCGCCACAGCCGTTTTCAGATAGCCCTCAATGCAAAGGCTCTAGACGCAAATATTGGTGTGAGAGCTAATTCAATCAAGGAAACACTGCATGTTGGTGAAGGGCATATTGAAGAAGGATCAGCCGAGTGGTTCTTGTGGGAGAACAACTCCATTTGGCTCACTAACTTCACACACCATCAGGCTTCCAAGCAGCTCTCAAGGATACTCAGTTTTCACACTCTATGCTTAGTGCCCTTTGAGTGCATTATCTAGGAATGAACCTGGAAGAGCATCCCACACAAACGAATGCTCCACATGCGGGTTTCACATGCCACCAACTCCACATTCACAGGCAACTTCAGCGCCACAGCCATTTTCAGATAGCCCTCAATGCAAAGGCTCGAGACGCAAATATTGGTGTGAGAGCTAATTCAATCAAGGAAACACTGCATGTTGGTGAAGGGCATATTGAAGAAGGATCAGCCGAGTGGTTCTTGTGGGAGAACAACTCCATTTGGCTCACTAACTTCACACACCATCAGGCTTCCAAGCAGCTCTCAAGGATACTCAGTTTTCACACTCTATGCTTAGTGCCCTTTCAGTGCCTAGGACTGAAATGAAGCTTGGTGAGTATCCCCCACAAACGAATGCTCCACATGCGGGTTTCACATGCCACCAACTCCACATTCTCAGGCAACTTCAGCGCCACAGCCGTTTTCAGATAGCCCTCAATGCAAAGGCTCTAGATGCAAATATTGGTGTGAGAGCTAATTCAATCAAGGAAACACTGCATGTTGGTGAAGGGCATATTGAAGAAGGATCAGCCGAGTGGTTCTTGTGGGAGAACAACTCCATTTGGCTCACTAACTTCACACACCATCAGGCTTCCAAGCAGCTCTCAAGGAAACTCAGTTTTCACACTCTATGCTTAGTGCCCTTTGAGTGCATTATCTAGGAATGAACCTGGTAGAGCATCCCACACAAACGAATGCTCCACATGCGGGTTTCACATGCCACCAACTCCACATTCTCAGGCAACTTCAGCGCCACAGCCATTTTCAGATAGCCCTCAATGCAAAGGCTCTAGACGCAAATATTGGTGTGAGAGCTAATTCAATCAAGGAAACACTGCATGTTGGTGAAGGGCATATTGAAGAAGGATCAGCCGAGTGGTTCTTGTGGGAGAACAACTCCATTTGGCTCACTAACTTCACACACCATCAGGCTTCCAAGCAGCTCTCAAGGAAACTCAGTTTTCACACTCTATGCTTAGTGCCCTTTGAGTGCATTATCTAGGAATGACCCTGGTAGAGCATCCCACACAAACGAATGCTCCACATGCGGGTTTCACATGCCACCAACTCCACATTCACAGGCAACTTCAGCGCCACAGCCGTTTTCAGATAGCCCTCAATGCAAAGGCTCTAGACGCAAATATTGGTGTGAGAGCTAATTCAATCAAGGAAACACTGCATGTTGGTGAAGGGCATATTGAAGAAGGATCAGCCGAGTGGTTCTTGTGGGAGAACAACTCCATGTGGCTCACTAACTTCACACACCATCAGGCTTCCAAGCAGCTCTCAAGGATACTCAGTTTTCACACTCTATGCTTAGTGCCCTTTGAGTGCCTAGGACTGAAATGAAGCTTGGTGAGCATCCCACACAAACGAATGCTCCACATGCGGGTTTCACATGCCAACAACTCCACATTCACAGGCAACTTCAGCGCCACAGCCGTTTTCAGATAGCCCTCAATGCAAAGGCTCTAGACGCAAATATTGGTGTGAGAGCTAATTCAATCAAGGAAACACTGCATGTTGGTGAAGGGCATATTGAAGAAGGATCAGCCGAGTGGTTCTTGTGGGAGAACAACTCCATTTGGATCACTAACTTCACACACCATCAGGCTTCCAAGCAGCTCTCAAGGAAACTCAGTTTTCACACTCTATGCTTAGTGCCCTTTGAGTGCATTATCTAGGAATGAACCTGGTAGAGCATCCCACACAAACGAATGCTCCACATGCGGGTTTCACATGCCACCAACTCCACATTCACAGGCAACTTCAGCGCCACAGCCGTTTTCAGATAGCCCTCAATGCAAAGGCTCTAGACGCAAATATTGGTGTGAGAGCTAATTCAATCAAGGAAACACTGCATGTTGGTGAAGGGCATATTGAAGAAGGATCAGCCGAGTGGTTCTTGTGGGAGAACAACTCCATTTGGCTCACTAACTTCACACACCATCAGGCTTCCAAGCAGCTCTCAGGGAAACTCAGTTTTCACACTCTATGCTTAGTGCCCTTTGAGTGCATTATCTAGGAATGAACTTGGTAGTGCATCCCACACAAACCAATGGTCTACATGCGGGTTTCACATGCCACCAACTCCACATTCACAGGCAACGTCAGCGCCACAGCCGTTTTCAGATAGCCCTCAATGCAAAGGCTCTAGATGCAAATATTGGTGTGAGAGCTAATTCAATCAAGGAAACACTGCATGTTGGTGAAGGGCTTATTGAAGAAGGATCAGCCAAGTGGTTCTTGTGGGAGAACAACTCCATTTGGCTCACTAACTTCACACACCATCAGGCTTCCAAGCAGCTCTCAAGGAAACTCAGTTTTCACACTCTATGCTTAGTGCCCTTTGAGTGCCTAGGACTGAAATGAAGCTTGGTGAGCATCCCACACAAACGAATGCTCCACATGCGGGTTTCACATGCCACCAACTCCACATTCACAGGCAACTTCAGCGCCACAGCCGTTTTCAGATAGCCCTCAATGCAAAGGCTCTAGACGCAAGTATTGGTGTGAGAGCTAATTCAATCAAGGAAACACTGCATGTTGGTGAAGGGCATATTGAAGAAGGATCAGCCGAGTGGTTCTTGTGGGAGAACAACTCCATTTGGCTCACTAACTTCACACACCATCAGGCTTCCAAGCAGCTCTCACGGAAACTCAGTTTTCACACTCTATGCTTAGTGCCCTTTGAGTGCCTAGGACTGAAATGAAGCTTGGTGAGCATCCCACACAAACGAATGCTCCACATGCGGGTTACACATGCCACCAATTCCACATTCTCAGGCAACTTCAGTGCCACAGCCGTTTTCAAATAGCCCTCAATGCAAAGGCTCTAGATGCAAATATTGGTGTGAGAGCTAATTCAATCAAGGAAACACTGCATGTTGGTGAAGGGCATATTGAAGAAGGATCAGCCGAGTGGTTCTTGTGGGAGAACAACTCCATTTGGCTCACTAACTTCACACACCATCAGGCTTCCAAGCAGCTCTCAAGGAAACTCAGTTTTCACACTCTATGCTTAGTGCCCTTTGAGTGCCTAGGACTGAAATGAATCTTGGTGAGCATCCCACACAAACGAATGCTCCACATGCGGGTTTCACATGCCACCAACTCCACATTCACAGGCAACTTCAGCGCCACAGCCGTTTTCAGATAGCCCTCAATGCAAAGGCTCTAGACGCAAATATTGGTGTGAGAGCTAATTCAATCAAGGAAACACTGCATGTTGGTGAAGGGCATATTGAAGAAGGATCAGCCGAGTGGTTCTTGTGGGAGAACAACTCCATTTGGCTCACTAACTTCACACACCATCAGGCTTCCAAGCAGCTCTCAAGGAAACGCAGTTTTCACACTCTATGCTTAGTGCCCTTTGAGTGCCTAGGACTGAAATGAAGCTTGGTGAGCATCCCACACAAACGAATGCTCCACATGCGGGTTTCACATGCCACCAACTCCACATTCACAGGCAACTTCAGCGCCACAGCCGTTTTCAGATAGCCCTCAATGCAAAGGCTCTAGATGCAAATATTGGTGTGAGAGCTAATTCAATCAAGGAAACACTGCATGTTGGTGAAGGGCATATTGAAGAAGGATCAGCCGAGTGGTTCTTGTGGGAGAACAACTCCATTTGGCTCACTAACTTCACACACCATCAGGCTTCCAAGCAGCTCTCAAGGAAACTCAGTTTTCGCACTCTATGCTTAGTGCCCTTTGAGTGCATTATCTAGGAATGAACCTGGTAGAGCATCCACACAAACGAATGCTCCACATGCGGGTTTCACATGCCACCAACTCCACATTCACAGGCAACTTCAGCGCCACAGCCGTTTTCAGATAGCCCTCAATGCAAAGGCTCTAGACGCAAATATTGGTGTGAGAGCTAATTCAATCAAGGAAACACTGCATGTTGGGAAGGACTTATTGAAGAAGGATCAGCCGAGTGGTTCTTGTGGGAGAACAACTCCATTTGGCTCACTAACTTCACACACCATCAGGCTTCCAAGCAGCTCTCAAGGAAACTCAGTTTTCACACTCTATGCTTAGTGCCCTTTGAGTGCCTAGGACTGAAATGAAGCTTGGTGAGCATCCCACACAAACGAATGCTCCACATGCGGGTTTCACATGCCACCAACTCCACATTCACAGGCAACTTCAGCGCCACAGCCTTTTTCAGATAGCCCTCAATGCAAAGGCTCTAGACGCAAATATTGGTGTGAGAGCTAATTCAATCAAGGAAACAATGCATGTTCGTGAAGGGCATATTGAAGAAGGATCAGCCGAGTGGTTCTTGTGGGAGAACAACTCCATTTGGCTCACTAACTTCACACACCATCAGGCTTCCAAGCAGCTCTCAAGGAAACGCAGTTTTCACACTCTATGCTTAGTGCCCTTTGAGTGCCTAGGACTGAAATGAAGCTTGCTGAGCATCCCACACAAACGAATGCTCCACATGCAGGTTTCACATGCCACCAACTCCACATTCACGGGCAACTTCAGCGCCACAGCCGTTTTCAGATAGCCCTCAATGCAAAGGCTCTAGACGCAAATATTGGTGTGAGAGCTAATTCAATCAAGGAAACACTGCATGTTGGTGAAGGGCTTATTGAAAAAGGATCAGCCGAGTGGTTCTTGTGGGAGAACAACTCCATTTGGCTCACTAACTTCACACACCATCAGGCTTCCAAGCAGCTCTCAAGGATACTCAGTTTTCACACTCTATGCTTAGTGCCCTTTGAGTGCCTAGGACTGAAATGAAGCTTGCTGAGCATCCCACACAAACGAATGCTCCACATGCGGGTTTCACATGCCACCAACTCCACATTCTCAGGCAACTTCAGCGCCACAGCCGTTTTCAGATAGCCCTCAATGCAAAGGCTCTAGACGCAAATATTGGTGTGAGAGCTAATTCAATCAAGGAAACACTGCATGTTGGTGAAGGGCTTATTGAAGAAGGATCAGCCGAGTGGTTCTTGTGGGAGAACAACTCCATTTGGCTCACTAACTTCACACACCATCAGGCTTCCAAGCAGCTCTCAAGGATACTCAGTTTTCACACTCTATGCTTAGTGCCCTTTGAGTGCATTATCTAGGAATGAACTTGGTAGAGCATCCCACACACACAATGGTCTACATGCGGGTTTCACATGCCACCAACTCCACATTCACAGGCAACTTCAGCCGTTTTCAGATAGCCCTCAATGCAAAGGCTCTAGATGCAAATATTGGTGTGAGAGCTAATTCAATCAAGGAAACACTGCATGTTGGTGAAGGGCTTATTGAAGAAGGATCAGCCGAGTGGTTCTTGTGGGAGAACAACTCCATTTGGCTCACTAACTTCACACACCATCAGGCTTCCAAGCAGCTCTCAAGGAAACTCAGTTTTCACACTCTATGCTTAGTGCCCTTTGAGTGCCTAGGACTGAAATGAATCTTGGTGAGCATCCCACACAAACGAATGCTCCACATGCGGGTTTCACATGCAACAACTCCACATTCACAGGCAACTTCAGCGCCACAGCCGTTTTCAGATAGCCCTCAATGCAAAGGCTCTAGACGCAAATATTGGTGTGAGAGCTAATTCAATCAAGGAAACACTGCATGTTGGTGAAGGGCATATTGAAGAAGGATCAGCCGAGTGGTTCTTGTGGGAGAACAACTCCATTTGGCTCACTAACTTCACACACCATCAGGCTTCCAAGCAGCTCTCAAGGAAACTCAGTTTTCACACTCTATGCTTAGTGCCCTTTGAGTGCATTACCTAGGAATGAACCTGGTAGAGCATCCCACACAAACGAATGCTCCACATGCGGGTTTCACATGCCACCAACTCCACATTCACAGGCAACTTCAGCGCCACAGCCGTTTTCAGATAGCCCTCAATGCAAAGGCTCTAGATGCAAATATTGGTGTGAGAGCTAATTCAATCAAGGAAACACTGCATGTTGGTGAAGGGCATATTGAAGAAGGATCAGCCGAGTGGTTCTTGTGGGAGAACAACTCCATTTGGCTCACTAACTTCACACACCATCAGGCTTCCAAGCAGCTCTCAAGGAAACTCAGTTTTCACACTCTATGCTTAGTGCCCTTTGAGTGCCTCGGCCTGAAATGATGCTTGGTGAGCATCCCACACAAACGAATGCTCCACATGCGGGTTTCACATGCCACCAACTCCACATTCACAGGCAACTTCAGCGCCACAGCCGTTTTCAGATAGCCCTCAATGCAAAGGCTCTAGACGCAAATATTGGTGTGAGAGCTAATTCAATCAAGGAAACACTGCATGTTGGTGAAGGGCATATTGAAGAAGGATCAGCCGAGTGGTTCTTGTGGGAGAACAACTCCATTTGGCTCACTAACTTCACACACCATCAGGCTTCCAAGCAGCTCTCAAGGATACTCAGTTTTCACACTCTATGCTTAGTGCCCTTTGAGTGCATTATCTAGGAATGAACCTGGAAGAGCATCCCACACAAACGAATGCTCCACATGCGGGTTTCACATGCCACCAACTCCACATTCACAGGCAACTTCAGCGCCACAGCCATTTTCAGATAGCCCTCAATGCAAAGGCTCGAGACGCAAATATTGGTGTGAGAGCTAATTCAATCAAGGAAACACTGCATGTTGGTGAAGGGCATATTGAAGAAGGATCAGCCGAGTGGTTCTTGTGGGAGAACAACTCCATTTGGATCACTAACTTCACACACCATCAGGCTTCCAAGCAGCTCTCAAGGAAACTCAGTTTTCACACTCTATGCTTAGTGCCCTTTGAGTGCATTATCTAGGAATGAACCTGGTAGAGCATCCCACACAAACGAATGCTCCACATGCGGGTTTCACATGCCACCAACTCCACATTCACAGTCAACTTCAGCGCCACAGCCGTTTTCGGATAGCCCTCAATGCAAAGGCTCTAGACGCAAATATTGGTGTGAGAGCTAATTCAATCAAGGAAACACTGCATGTTGGTGAAGGGCATATTGCAGAAGGATCAGCCGAGTGGTTCTTGTGGGAGAACAACTCCATTTGGCTCACTAACTTCACACACCATCAGGCTTCCAAGCAGCTCTCAAGGAAACTCAGTTTTCACACTCTATGCTTAGTGCCCTTTGAGTGCCTAGGACTGAAATGAAGCTTGGTGAGCATCCCACACAAACGAATGCTCCACATGCGGGTTTCACATGCCACCAACTCCACATTCTCAGGCAACTTCAGCGCCACAGCCGTTTTCAGATAGTCCTCAATGCAAAGGCTCGAGACGCAAATATTGGTGTGAGAGCTAATTCAATCAAGGAAACACTGCATGTTGGTGAAGGGCATATTGAAGAAGGATCAGCCGAGTGGTTCTTGTGGGAGAACAACTCCATTTGGCTCACTAACTTCACACACCATCAGGCTTCCAGCAGCTCTCAAGGAAACTCAGTTTTCACACTCTATGCTTAGTGCCCTTTGAGTGCATTATCTAGGAATGAACCTGGTAGAGCATCCCACACAAACGAATGCTCCACATGCGGGTTTCACATGCCACCAACTCCACATTCACAGGCAACTTCAGCGCGACAGCCGTTTTCAGATAGCCCTCAATGCAAAGGCTCTAGACGCAAATATTGGTGTGAGAGCTAATTCAATCAAGGAAACACTGCGTGTTGGTGAAGGGCATATTGAAGAAGGATCAGCCGAGTGGTTCTTGTGGGAGAACAACTCCATTTGGCTCACTAACTTCACACACCATCAGGCTTCCAAGCAGCTCTCAAGGATACTCAGTTTTCACACTCTATGCTTAGTGCCCTTTGAGTGCATTATCTAGGAATGAACCTGGTAGAGCATCCCACACAAACGAATGCTCCACATGCGGGTTTCACATGCCACCAACTCCACATTCACAGGCAACTTCAGCGCCACAGCCGTTTTCAGATAGCCCTCAATGCAAAGGCTCTAGACGCAAATATTGGTGTGAGAGCTAATTCAATCAAGGAAACACTGCATGTTGGTGAAGGGCATATTGCAGAAGGATCAGCCGAGTGGTTCTTGTGGGAGAACAACTCCATTTGGCTCACTAACTTCACACACCATCAGGCTTCCAAGCAGCTCTCAAGGATACTCAGTATTCACACTCTATGCTTAGTGCCGTTTGAGTGCCTAGAACTGAATGAGGCTTGGTGAGCATCCCACACAAACGAATGCTCCACATGCGGGTTTCACATGCCACCAACTCCACATTCACAGGCAACTTCAGCGCCACAGCCGTTTTCAGATAGCCCTCAATGCAAAGACTCTAGACGCAAATATTGGTGTGAGAGCTAATTCAATCAAGGAAACACTGCATGTTGGTGAAGGGCATATTGAAGAAGGATCAGCCGAGTGGTTCTTGTGGGAGAACAACTCCATGTGGCTCACTAACTTCACACACCATCAGGCTTCCAAGCAGCTCTCAAGGATACTCAGTTTTCACACTCTATGCTTAGTGCCCTTTGAGTGCCTAGGACTGAAATGAAGCTTGCTGAGCATCCCACACAAACGAATGCTCCACATGCGGGTTTCACATGCCACCAACTCCACATTCACAGGCAACTTCAGCGCCACATCTGTTTTCAGATAGCCCTCAATGCAAAGGCTCTAGATGCAAATATTGGTGTGAGAGCTAATTCAATCAAGGAAACACTGCATGTTGGTGAAGGGCATATTGAAGAAGGATCAGCCGAGTGGTTCTTGTGGGAGAACAACTCCATTTGGCTCACTAACTTCACACACCATCAGGCTTCCAAGCAGCTCTCAAGGAAACTCAGTTTTCACACTCTATGCTTAGTGCCCTTTGAGTGCCTAGGACTGAAATGAAGCTTGGTGAGCATCCCACACAAACGAATGCTCCACATGCGGGTTTCACATGCCACCAACTCCACATTCTCAGGCAACTTCAGCGCCACAGCCGTTTTCAGATAGCCCTCAATGCAAAGGCTCTTGATGCAAATATTGGTGTGAGAGCTAATTCAATCAAGGAAACACTGCATGTTGGTGAAGGGCATATTGAAGAAGGATCAGCCGAGTGGTTCTTGTGGGAGAACAACTCCATTTGGCTCACTAACTTCACACACCATCAGGCTTCCAAGCAGCTCTCAAGGAAACTCAGTTTTCACACTCTATGCTTAGTGCCCTTTGAGTGCATTATCTAGGAATGAACCTGGTAGAGCATCCCACACAAACGAATGCTCCACATGCGGGTTTCACATGCCACCAACTCCACATTCACAGGCAACTTCAGCGCCACAGCCGTTTTCAGATAGCCCTCAATGCAAAGGCTCTAGACGCAAATATTGGTGTGAGAGCTAATTCAATCAAGGAAACACTGCGTGTTTGTGAAGGGCATATTGAAGAAGGATCAGCCGAGTGGTTCTTGTGGGAGAACAACTCCATTTGGCTCACTAACTTCACACACCATCAGGCTTCCAAGCAGCTCTCAAGGATACTCAGTTTTCACACTCTATGCTTAGTGCCCTTTGAGTGCATTATCTACGAATGAACCTGGTAGAGCATCCCACACAAACGAATGCTCCACATGCGGGTTTCACATGCCAACAACTCCACATTCACAGGCAACTTCAGCGCCACAGCCGTTTTCAGATAGCCCTCAATGCAAAGGCTCTAGACGCAAATATTGGTGTGAGAGCTAATTCAATCAAGGAAACACTGCATGTTGGTGAAGGGCATATTGCAGAAGGATCAGCCGAGTGGTTCTTGTGGGAGAACAACTCCATTTGGCTCACTAACTTCACACACCATCAGGCTTCCAAGCAGCTCTCAAGGATACTCAGTTTTCACACTCTATGCTTAGTGCCCCTTTGAGTGCCGAGGACTGAAATGAGGCTTGGTGAGCATCCCACACAAACGAATGCTCCACATGCGGGTTTTACATGCCACCAACTCCACATTCACAGGCAACTTCAGCGCCACAGCCGTTTTCAGATAGCCCTCAATGCAAAGGCTCTAGACGCAAATATTGGTGTGAGAGCTAATTCAATCAAGGAAACACTGCATGTTGGTGAAGGGCATATTGAAGAAGGGATCAGCCGAGTGGTTCTTGTGGGAGAACAACTCCATTTGGCTCACTAACTTCACACACCATCAGGCTTCCAAGCAGCTCTCAAGGAAACTCAGTTTTCACACTCTATGCTTAGTGCCCTTTGAGTGCCTAGGACTGAAATGAAGCTTGGTGAGCATCCCACACAAACGAATGCTCCACATGCGGGTTTCACATGCCACCAACTCCACATTCACAGGCAACTTCAGCGCCATAGCGGTTTTCAGATAGCCCTCAATGCAAAGGCTCTAGACGCAAATATTGGTGTGAGAGCTAATTCAATCAAGGAAACACTGCATGTTGGTGAAGGGCATATTGAAGAAGGATCAGCCGAGTGGTTCTTGTGGGAGAACAACTCCATTTGGCTCACTAACTTCACACACCATCAGGCTTCCAAGCAGCTCTCAAGGAAACTCAGTTTTCACACTCTATGCTTAGTGCCCTTTGAGTGCATTATCTAGGAATGAACCTGGTAGAGCATCCCACACAAACGAATGCTCCACATGCGGGTTTCACATGCCACCAACTCCACATTCACGGGCAACTTCAGCGCCACAGCCGTTTTCAGATAGCCCTCAATGCAAAGGCTCTAGACGCAAATATTGGTGTGAGAGCTAATTCAATCAAGGAAACACTGCATGTTGGTGAAGGGCATATTGAAGAAGGATCAGCCGAGTGGTTCTTGTGGGAGAACAACTCCATTTGGCTCACTAACTTCACACACCATCAGGCTTCCAAGCAGCTCTCACGGAAACTCAGTTTTCACACTCTATGCTTAGTGCCCTTTGAGTGCATTATCTAGGAATGAACTTGGTAGAGCATTCCACACAAACCAATGGTCTACATGCGGGTTTCACATGCCACCAACTCCACATTCACAGGCAACTTCAGCACCACAGCCGTTTTCAGATAGCCCTCAATGCAAAGGCTCTAGACGCAAATATTGGTGTGAGAGCTAATTCAATCAAGGAAACACTGCATGTTGGTGAAGGGCTTATTGAAGAAGGATCAGCCGAGTGGTTCTTGTGGGAGAACAACTCCATTTGGCTCACTAACTTCACACACCATCAGGCTTCCAAGCAGCTCTCAAGGAAACTCAGTTTTCACACTCTATGCTTAGTGCCCTTTGAGAGCCTAGGAATGAAATGAAGCTTGGTGAGCATCCCACACAAACGAATAGTTCCCACATGCGGGTTTCACATGCCACCAACTTCACATTCACAGGCAACTTCAGCGCCAAAGCCGTTTTCAGATAGCCCTCAATGCAAAGGCTCGAGACGCAAATATTGGTGTGAGAGCTAATTCAATCAAGGAAACACTGCATGTTGGTGAAGGGCATATTGAAGAAGGATCAGCCGAGTGGTTCTTGTGGGAGAATAACTCCATTTGGCTCACTAACTTCACACACCATCAGGCTTCCAAGCAGCTCTCAAGGAAACTCAGTTTTCACACTCTATGCTTAGTGCCCTTTGAGTGCCTAGGACTGAAATGAAGCTTGGTGAGCATCCCACACAAACGAATGCTCCACATGCGGGTTTCACATGCCACCAACTCCACATTCACAGGAAACTTCAGCGCCACAGCCGTTTTCAGATAGCCCTCAATGCAAAGGCTCTAGACGCAAATATTGGTGTGAGAGCTAATTCAATCAAGGAAACACTGCATGTTCATGAAGGGCATATTGAAGAAGGATCAGCCGAGTGGTTCTTGTGGGAGAACAACTCCATTTGGCTCACTAACTTCACACACCATCAGGCTTCCAAGCAGCTCTCAAGGAAACTCAGTATTCACACTCTATGCTTAGTGCCCTTTGAGTGCTAGGACTGAAATGAAGCTTGGTGAGCATCCCACACAAACGAATGCTCCACAGGCGGGTTTCACATGCCACCAACTCCACATTCACGGGCAACTTCAGCGCCACAGCCGTTTTCAGATAGCCCTCAATGCAAAGGCTCTAGACGCAAATATTGGTGTGAGAGCTAATTCAATCAAGGAAACACTGCATGTTGGTGAAGGGCATATTGAAGAAGGATCAGCCGAGTGGTTCTTGTGGGAGAACAACTCCATTTGGCTCACTAACTTCACACACCATCAGGCTTCCAAGCAGCTCTCAAGGAAACTCAGTTTTCACACTCTATGCTTAGTGCCCTTTGAGTGCCTAGGACTGAAATGAATCTTGGTGAGCATCCCACACAAACGAATGCTCCACATGCGGGTTTCACATGCCACCAACTCCACATTCACAGGCAACTTCAGCGCCACAGCCGTTTTCAGATAGCCCTCAATGCAAAGGCTCTAGACGCAAATATTGGTGTGAGAGCTAATTCAATCAAGGAAACACTGCATGTTGGTGAAGGGCATATTGAAGAAGGATCAGCCGAGTGGTTCTTGTGGGAGAACAACTCCATTTGGCTCACTAACTTCACACACCATCAGGCTTCCAAGCAGCTCTCAAGGAAACTCAGTTTTCACACTCTATGCTTAGTGCCCTTTGAGTGCATTATCTAGGAATGAACCTGGTAGAGCATCCCACACAAACGAATGCTCCACATGCGGGTTTTCACATGCCACCAACTCCACATTCACAGGCAACTTCAGCGCCACAGCCGTTTTCAGATAGCCCTCAATGCAAAGGCTCTAGATGCAAATATTGGTGTGAGAGCTAATTCAATCAAGGAAACACTGCATGTTGGTGAAGGGCATATTGAAGAAGGATCAGCCGAGTGGTTCTTGTGGGAGAACAACTCCATTTGGCTCACTAACTTCACACACCATCAGGCTTCCAAGCAGCTCTCAAGGAAACTCAGTTTTCACACTCTATGCTTAGTGCCCTTTGAGTGCATTATCTAGGAATGAACCTGGTAGAGCATCCCACACAAACGAATGCTCCACATGCGGGTTTCACATGCCACCAACTCCACATTCACAGGCAACTTCAGCGCCACAGCCGTTTTCAGATAGCCCTCAATGCAAAGCCTCTAGACGCAAATATTGGTGTGAGAGCTAATTCAATCAAGGAAACACTGCATGTTGGTGAAGGGCTTATTGAAGAAGGATCAGCCGAGTGGTTCTTGTGGGAGAACAACTCCATTTGGCTCACTAACTTCACACACCATCAGGCTTCCAAGCAGCTCTCAAGGAAACTCAGTTTTCACACTCTATGCTTAGTGCCCTTTGAGTGCCTAGGACTGAAATGAAGCTTGGTGAGCTTCCCACACAAACGAATGCTCCACATGCGGGTTTCACGTTCCACCAACTCCACATTCTCAGGCAACTTCAGCGCCACAGCTAGATAGCCCTCAATGCAAATGCTCTAGACGCAAATATTGGTGTGAGAGCTAATTCAATCAAGGAAACACTGCATGTTGGTGAAGGGCATATTGAAGAAGGATCAGCCGAGTGGTTCTTGTGGGAGAACAACTCCATTTGGCTCACTAACTTCACACACCATCAGGCTTCCAAGCAGCTCTCAAGGAAACGCAGTTTTCACACTCTATGCTTAGTGCCCTTTGAGTGCCTAGGACAGAAATGAAGCTTGGTGAGCATCCCACACAAACGAATGCTCCACATGCGGGTTTCACATGCCACCAACTCCACATTCACAGGCAACTTCAGCGCCACAGCCTTTTTCAGATAGCCCTCAATGCAAAGGCTCTAGACGCAAATATTGGTGTGAGAGCTAATTCAATCAAGGAAACACTGCATGTTGGTGAAGGGCATATTGCAGAAGGATCAGCCGAGTGGTTCTTGTGGGAGAACAACTCCATTTGGCTCACTAACTTCACACACCATCAGGCTTCCAAGCAGCTCTCAAGGAAACGCAGTTTTCACACTCTATGCTTAGTGCCCTTTGAGTGCCTAGGACTGAAATGAAGCTTGCTGAGCATCCCACACAAACGAATGCTCCACATGCGGGTTTCACATGCCACCAACTCCACATTCACGGGCAACTTCAGCGCCACAGCCGTTTTCAGATAGCCCTCAATGCAAATGCTCTAGACGCAAATATTGGTGTGAGAGCTAATTCAATCAAGGAAACACTGCATGTTGGTGAAGGGCTTATTGAAGAAGGATCAGCAGAGTGGTTCTTGTGGGAGAACAACTCCATTTGGCTCACTAACTTCACACACCATCAGGCTTCCAAGCAGCTCTCAAGGATACTCAGTTTTCACACTCTATGCTTAGTGCCCTTTGAGTGCATTATCTAGGAATGAACTTGGTACAGCATCCCACACACACCAATGGTCTACATGTGGGTTTCACATGCCACCAACTCCACATTCACAGGCAACTTCAGCGCCACAGCCGTTTTCAGATAGCCCTCAATGCAAAGGCTCTAGATGCAAATATTGGTGTGAGAGCTAATTCAATCAAGGAAACACTGCATGTTGGTGAAGGGCTTATTGAAGAAGGATCAGCCGAGTGGTTCTTGTGGGAGAACAACTCCATTTGGCTCACTAACTTCACACACCATCAGGCTTCCAAGCAGCTCTCAAGGAAACTCAGTTTTCACACTCTATGCTTAGTGCCCTTTGAGTGCCTAGGACTGAAATGAATCTTGGTGAGCATCCCACACAAACGAATGCTCCACATGCGGGTTTCACATGCCAACAACTCCACATTCACAGGCAACTTCAGCGCCACAGCCGTTTTCAGATAGCCCTCAATGCAAAGGCTCTAGACGCAAATATTGGTGTGAGAGCTAATTCAATCAAGGAAACACTGCATGTTGGTGAAGGGCATATTGAAGAAGGATCAGCCGAGTGGTTCTTGTGGGAGAACAACTCCATTTGGCTCACTAACTTCACACACCATCAGGCTTCCAAGCAGCTCTCAAGGAAACTCAGTTTTCACACTCTATGCTTAGTGCCCTTTGAGTGCATTACCTAGGAATGAACCTGGTAGAGCATCCCACACAAACGAATGCTCCACATGCGGGTTTCACATGCCACCAACTCCACATTCACAGGCAACTTCAGCGCCACAGCCGTTTTCAGATAGCCCTCAATGCAAAGGCTCTAGACGCAAATATTGGTGTGAGAGCTAATTCAATCAAGGAAACACTGCATGTTGGTGAAGGGCATATTGAAGAAGTATCAGCCGAGTGGTTCTTGTGGGAGAACAACTCCATTTGGCTCACTAACTTCACACACCATCAGGCTTCCAAGCAGCTCTCAAGGAAACTCAGTTTTCACACTCTATGCTTAGTGCCCTTTGAGTGCCTAGAACTGAAATGATGCTTGGTGAGCATCCCACACAAACGAATGCTCCACATGCGGGTTTCACATGCCACCAACTCCACATTCACAGGCAACTTCAGCGCCACAGCCGTTTTCAGATAGCCCTCAATGCAAAGGCTCTAGACGCAAATATTGGTGTGAGAGCTAATTCAATCAAGGAAACACTGTGTGTTGGTGAAGGGCATATTGAAGAAGGATCAGCCGAGTGGTTCTTGTGGGAGAACAACTCCATTTGGCTCACTAACTTCACACACCATCAGGCTTCCAAGCAGCTCTCAAGGAAACTCAGTTTTCACACTCTATGCTTAGTGCCCTTTGAGTGCATTACCTAGGAATGAACCTGGTAGAGCATCCCACACAAACGAATGCTCCACATGCGGGTTTCACATGCCACCAACTCCACATTCACAGGCAACTTCAGCGCCACAGCCGTTTTCAGATAGCCCTCAATGCAAAGGCTCTAGACGCAAATATTGGTGTGAGAGCTAATTCAATCAAGGAAACACTGCATGTTGGTGAAGGGCATATTGAAGAAGTATCAGCCGAGTGGTTCTTGTGGGAGAACAACTCCATTTGGCTCACTAACTTCACACACCATCAGGCTTCCAAGCAGCTCTCAAGGAAACTCAGTTTTCACACTCTATGCTTAGTGCCCTTTGAGTGCCTAGAACTGAAATGATGCTTGGTGAGCATCCCACACAAACGAATGCTCCACATGCGGGTTTCACATGCCACCAACTCCACATTCACAGGCAACTTCAGCGCCACAGCCGTTTTCAGATAGCCCTCAATGCAAAGGCTCTAGACGCAAATATTGGTGTGAGAGCTAATTCAATCAAGGAAACACTGTGTGTTGGTGAAGGGCATATTGAAGAAGGATCAGCCGAGTGGTTCTTGTGGGAGAACAACTCCATTTGGCTCACTAACTTCACACACCATCAGGCTTCCAAGCAGCTCTCAAGGATACTCAGTTTTCACACTCTATGCTTAGTGCCCTTTGAGTGCATTATCTAGGAATGAACCTGGAAGAGCATCCCACACAAACGAATACTCCACATGCGGGTTTCACATGCCACCAACTCCACATTCACAGGCAACTT
>NW_026699358.1:0-33849 GCF_030435755.1 Ochotona princeps | reverse complement strand
TGCCAAATGGAGTTGTTCTCCCACAAGAACCACTCGGCTGATCCTTCTTCAATATGCCCTTCACCAACATGCAGTGTTTCCTTGATTGAATTACCTCTCACACCAATATTTGCGTCTAGAGCCTTTGCATTGAGGGCTATCTGAAAACGGCTGTGGCGCTGAAGTTGCCTGAGAATGTGGAGTTGGTGGCATGTGAAACCCGCATGTGGAGCATTCGTTTGTGTGGGATGCTCACCAAGTTTCATTTCAGTCCTAGGCACTCAAAGGGCACTAAGCATTGAGTGTGAAAACTGAGTTTCCTTGAGAGCTGCTTGGAAGCCTGATGGTGTGAAGTTAGTGAGCCAAATGGAGTTGTTCTCCCACAAGAACCACTCGGCTGATCCTTCTTCAATATGCCCTTCATCAACATGCAGTGTTTCCTTGATTGAATTAGCTCTCACACCAATATTTGCGTCTAGAGCCTTTGCATTGAGGGTTATCTGAAAACGATTGTGGCGCTGAAGTGGCCTGTGAATGTGGAGTTGTTGGCATGTGAAACCCGCATGTGGAGCATTCGTTTGTGTGGGATGCTCTACCAGGTTCATTCCTAGATAATGCACTCAAAGGAAACTAAGCATAGAGTGTGAAAACTGAGTTTCCTTGAGAGCTGCTTGGAAGCCTGATGGTGTGTGAAGTTAGTGAGCCAAATGGAGTTGTTCTCCCACAAGAACCACTCGGCTGATCCTTCTTCAATATGCCCTTCACCAACATGCAGTGTTTCCTTGATTGAATTAGCTCTCACACCAATATTTGCGTCTAGATCCTTTGCATTGAGGGCTATCTGAAAACGGCTGTGGCGCTGAAGTTGCCTGAGAATGTGGAGTTGGTGGCATGTGAAACCCGCATGTGGAGCATTCGTTTGTGTGGGATGCTCACCAAGCTTCATTTCAGTCCTAGGCACTCAAACGGCACTAAGCATAGAGTGTGAAAAGTGAGTTTCCTTGAGAACTGCTTGGAAGCCTGATGGTGTGTGAAGTTAGTGATCCAAATGGAGTTGTTCTCCCACAAGAACCACTCGGCTGATCCTTCTTCAATATGCCCTTCACCAACAGGCAGTGTTTCCTTGATTGAATTAGCTCTCACACCAATATTTGCGTCTAGAGCCTTTGCATTGAGGGCTATCTGAAAACGGCTGTGGCGCTGAAGTTGCCTGAGAATGTGGAGTTGGTGGCATGTGAAACCCGCATGTGGAGCATTCGTTTGTGTGGGATGATCTACCAGGTTCATTCCTAGATAATGCACTCAAAGGGCACTAAGCATAGAGTGTGAAAACTGAGTTTCCTTGAGAGCTGCTTGGAAGCCTGATGGTGTGTGAAGTTAGTGAGCCAAATGGAGTTGTTCTCCCACAAGAACCACTCGGCTGATCCTTCTTCAATATGCCCTGCACCAACATGCAGTGTTTCCTTGATTGAATTACCTCTCACACCAATATTTGCGTCTAGAGCCTTTGCATTGAGGGCTATCTGAAAACGGCTGTGGCGCTGAAGTTGCCTGTGAATGTGGAGTTGGTGGCATGTGAAACCCGCATGTGGAGCATTCGTATGTGTGGGATGCTCTACCAGGTTCATTCCTAGATAATGCACTCAAAGGGCACTAAGCATAGAGTGTGAAAACTGAGTTTCCTTGAGAGCTGCTTGGAAGCCTGATGGTGTGTGAAGTTAGTGAGCCAAATGGAGTTGTTCTCCCACAAGAACCACTCGGCTGATCCTTCTTCAATATGCCCTTCACCAACATGCAGTGTTTCCTTGATTGAATTAGCTCTCACACCAATATTTGCGTCTAGAGCCTTTGCATTGAGGGCTATCTGAAAACGGCTGTGGCGCTGAAGTTGCCTGAGAATGTGGAGTTGGTGGCATGTGAAACCCGCATGTGGAGCATTCGTTTGTGTGGGATGCTCTACCAGGTTCATTCCTAGATAATGCACTCAAAGGGCACTAAGCATAGAGTGTGAAAACTGAGTTTCCTTGAGAGCTGCTTGGAAGCCTGATGGTGTGTGAAGTTAGTGAGCCAAATGGAGTTGTTCTCCCACAAGAACCACTCGGCTGATCCTTCTTCAATATGCCCTTCACCAACATGCAGTGTTTCCTTGATTGAATTAGCTCTCACACCAATATTTGCGTCTAGAGCCTTTGCATTGAGGGCTATCTGAAAACGGCTGTGGCGCTGAAGTTGCCTGTGAATGTGGAGTTGGTGGCATGTGAAACCCATATGTGGAGCATTCGTTTGTGTGGGATGTTCACCAAGCTTCATTTCAGTCCTAGGCACTGAAACGGCACTAAGAATAGAGTGTGAAAACTGAGTTTCCTTGAGAGCTGCTTGGAAGCCTGATGGTGTGTGAAGTTAGTGAGCCAAATGGAGTTGTTCTCCCACAAGAACCACTTGGCTGATCCTTCTTCAATATGCCCTTCACCAACATGCAGTGTTTCCTTGATTGAATTAGCTCTCACACCAATATTTGCGTCTAGAGCCTTTGCATTGAGGGCTATCTGAAAACGGCTGTGGCGCTGAAGTTGCCTGAGAATGTGGAGTTGGTGGCATGTGAAACCCGCATGTGGAGCACTCGTTTGTGTGGGATGCTCTACCAGGTTCATTCCTAGATAATACACTCAAAGGGCACTAAGCATAGAGTGTGAAAACTGAGTTTCCTTGAGAGCTGCTTGAAAGCCTGATGGTGTGTGAAGTTAGTGAGCCAAATGGAGTTGTTCTCCCACAAGAACCACTCGGCTGATCCTTCTTCAATATGCCCTTCACCAACATGCAGTGTTTCCTTGATTGAATTACCTCTCACACCAATATTTGCGTCTAGAGCCTTTGCATTGAGGGCTATCTGAAAACGGCTGTGGCTCTGAAGTTGCCTGTGAATGTGGAGTTGGTGGCATGTGAAACCCGCATGTGGAGCATTCGTTTGTGTGGGATGCTCACCAAGCTTCATTTCAGTCCTAGGCACTCAAACGGCACTAAGCATAGAGTGTGAAAACTGAGTTTCCTTGAGAGCTGCTTGGAAGTCTGATGGTGTGTGAAGTTAGTGAGCCAAATGGAGTTGTTCTCCCACAAGAAAAACTCGGCTGATCCTTCTTCAATATGCCCTTCACCAACATGCAGTGTTTCCTTGATTGAATTAGCTCTCACACCAATATTTGCGTCTAGAGCCTTTGCATTGAGGGCTATCTGAAAACGGCTGTGGCGCTGAAGTTGCCTGTGAATGTGGAGTTGGTGGCATGTGAAACCCGCATGTGGAGCATTCGTTTGTGTGGGATGTTCTACCAGCTTCATTTCAGTCCTAGGCACTCAAAGATCACTAAGCATAGAGTGTGAAAACTGAGTTTCCTTGAGAGCTGCTTGGAAGCCTGATGGTGTGTGAAGTTAGTGAGCCAAATGGAGTTGTTCTCCCACAAGAACCACTAGGCTGATCCTTCTTCAATATGCCCTTCACCAACATGCAGTGTTTCCTTCATTGAATTAGCTCTCACACCAATATTTGCGTCTAGAGCCTTTGCATTGAGGGCTATCTGAAAACGGCTGTGGCGCTGAAGTTGCCTGTGAATGTGGAGTTGGTGGCATGTGAAACCCGCATGTGGAGCATTCGTTTGTGTGGGATGCTCTACCAGGTTCATTCTTAGGTAATGCACTCAAAGGGCACTAAGCATAGAGTGTGAAAACTGAGTTTCCTTGAGAGCTGCTTGGAAGCCTGATGGTGTGTGAAGTTAGTGAGCCAAATGGAGTTGTTCTCCCACAAGAACCACTCGGCTGATCCTTCTTCAATATGCCCTTCACCAACATGCAGTGTTTCCTTCATTGAATTAGCTCTCACACCAATATTTGCATCTAGAGCCTTTGCATTGAGGGCTATCTGAAAACGGCTGTGGCTCTGAAGTTGCCTGTGAATGTGGAGTTGGTGGCATGTGAAACCCGCATGTGGAGCATTCGTTTGTGTGGGATGCTCACCAAGTTTCATTTCAGGCCTAGGCACTCAAAGGGCACTAAGCATTGAGTGTGAAAACTGAGTTTCCGTGAGAGCTGCTTGGAAGCCTGATGGTGTGAAGTTAGTGAGCCAAATAGAGTTGTTCTCCCACAAGAACCACTCGGCTGATCCTTCTTCAATATGCCCTTCACCAACATGCAGTGTTTCCTTGATTGAATTAGCTCTCACACCAATATTTGCGTCTAGAGCCTTTGCATTGAGGGCTATCTGAAAACGGCTGTGGCGCTGAAGTTGCCTGTGAATGTGGAGTTGGTGGCATGTGAAACCCGCATGTGGAGCATTCGTTTGTGTGGGATGCTCTACCAGGTTCATTCCTAGATAATGCACTCAAAGGGCACTAAGCATAGAGTGTGAAAACTGAGTTTCCTTGAGAGCTGCTTGGAAGCCTGATGGTGTGTGAAGTTAGTGAGCCAAATGGAGTTGTTCTCCCACAAGAACCACTCGGCTGATCCTTCTTCAATATGCCTTTCACCAACATGCAGTGTTTCCTTGATTGAATTAACTCTCACACCAATATTTGCGTCTAGAGCCTTTGCATTGAGGGCTATCTGAAAACGGCTGTGGCGCTGAAGTTGCCTGTGAATGTGGAGTTGGTGGCATGTGAAACCCGCATGTGGAGCATTCGTTTGTGTGGGATGCTCACCAAGCTTCTTTGCAGTCCTAGGCACTCAAAGGGCACTAAGCATAGAGTGTGAAAACTGAGTTTCCTTGAGAGCTGCTTGGAAGCCTGATGGTGTGTGAAGTTAGTGAGCCAAATGGAGTTGTTCTCCCACAAGAACCACTCGGCTGATCCTTCTTCAATATGCCCTTCACCAACATGCAGTGTTTCCTTGATTGAATTAGCTCTCACACCAATATTTGCGTCTAGAGCCTTTGCATTGAGGGCTATCTGAAAACGGCTGTGGCTCTGAAGTTGCCTGTGAATGTGGAGTTGGTGGCATGTGAAACCCGCATGTGGAGCATTCGTTTTTGTGGGATGCTCACCAAGCTTCATTTCAGTCCTATGCACTGAAAGGGCACTAAGCATAGAGTGTGAAAACTGAGTTTCCTTGAGAGCTGCTTGGAAGCCTGATGGTGTGTGAAGTTAGTGAGCCAAATGGAGTTGTTCTCCCACAAGAACCACTCGGCTGATCCTTCTTCAATATGCCCTTCACCAACATGCAGTGTTTCCTTCATTGAATTAGCTCTCACACCAATATTTGCGTCTAGAGCCTTTGCATTGAGGGCTATCTGAAAACGGCTGTGGCGCTGAAGTTGCCTGTGAATGTGGAGTTGGTGGCATGTGAAACCCGCATGTGGAGCATTCATTTGTGTGGGATGCTCTACCAGGTTCATTCCTAGATAATGCACTCAAAGGGCACTAAGCATAGAGTGTGAAAACTGAGTTTCCTTGAGAGCTGCTTGGAAGCCTGATGGTGTGTGAAGTTAGTGAGCCAAATGGAGTTGTTCTCCCACAAGAACCACTCGGCTGATCCTTCTTCAATATGCCCTTCACCAACATGCAGTGTTTCCTTGATTGAATTAGCTCTCACACCAATATTTGCGTCTAGAGCCTTTGCATTGAGGGCTATCTGAAAATGGCTGTGGCGCTGAAGTTGCCTGAGAATGTGGAGTTGGTGGCATGTGAAACCCGCATGTGGAGCATTCGTTTGTGTGGGATGCTCACCAAGTTTCATTTCAGTCCTAGGCACTCAAAGGGCACTAAGCATTGAGTGTGAAAACTGAGTTTCCTTGAGAGCTGCTTGGAAGCCTGATGGTGTGAAGTTAGTGAGCCAAATGGAGTTGTTCTCCCACAAGAACCACTCGGCTGATCCTTCTTCAATATGCCCTTCATCAACATGCAGTGTTTCCTTCATTGAATTAGCTCTCACACCAATATTTGCGTCTAGAGCCTTTGCATTGAGGGTTATCTGAAAACGATTGTGGCGCTGAAGTGGCCTGTGAATGTGGAGTTGTTGGCATGTGAAACCCGCATGTGGAGCATTCGTTTGTGTGGGATGCTCTACCAGGTTCATTCCTAGATAATGCACTCAAAGGAAACTAAGCATAGAGTGTGAAAACTGAGTTTCCTTGAGAGCTGCTTGGAAGCCTGATGGTGTGTGAAGTTAGTGAGCCAAATGGAGTTGTTCTCCCACAAGAACCACTCGGCTGATCCTTCTTCAATATGCCCTTCAAAAACATGCAGTGTTTCCTTGATTGAATTAGCTCTCACACCAATATTTGCGTCTAGATCCTTTGCATTGAGGGCTATCTGAAAACGGCTGTGGCGCTGAAGTTGCCTGAGAATGTGGAGTTGGTGGCATGTGAAACCCGCATGTGGAGCATTCGTTTGTGTGGGATGCTCACCAAGCTTCATTTCAGTCCTAGGCACTCAAACGGCACTAAGCATAGAGTGTGAAAACTGAGTTTCCTTGAGAACTGCTTGGAAGCCTGATGGTGTGTGAAGTTAGTGAGCCAAATGGAGTTGTTCTCCCACAAGAACCACTCGGCTGATCCTTCTTCAATATGCCCTTCACCAACATGCAGTGTTTCCTTCATTGAATTAGCTCTCACACCAATAGTTGCGTCTAGAGCCTTTGCATTGAGGGCTATCTGAAAACGGCTGTGGCGCTGAAGTTGCCTGAGAATGTGGAGTTGGTGGCATGTGAAACCCGCATGTGGAGCATTCGTTTGTGTGGGATGCTCTACCAGGTTCATTCCTAGATAATGCACTCAAAGGGCACTAAGCATAGAGTGTGAAAACTGAGTTTCCTTGAGAGCTGCTTGGAAGCCTGATGGTGTGTGAAGTTAGTGAGCCAAATGGAGTTGTTCTCCCACAAGAACCACTCGGCTGATCCTTCTTCAATATGCCCTTCACCAACATGCAGTGTTTCCTTGATTGAATTACCTCTCACACCAATATTTGCGTCTAGAGCCTTTGCATTGAGGGCTATCTGAAAACGGCTGTGGCGCTGAAGTTGCCTGTGAATGTGGAGTTGGTGGCATGTGAAACCCGCATGTGGAGCATTCGTATGTGTGGGATGCTCTACCAGGTTCATTCCTAGATAATGCACTCAAAGGGCACTAAGCATAGAGTGTGAAAACTGAGTTTCCTTGAGAGCTGCTTGGAAGCCTGATGGTGTGTGAAGTTAGTGAGCCAAATGGAGTTGTTCTCCCACAAGAACCACTCGGCTGATCCTTCTTCAATATGCCCTTCACCAACATGCAGTGTTTCCTTGATTGAATTACCTCTCACACCAATATTTGCATCTAAACCCTTTGCATTGAGGGCTATCTGAAAACGGCTGTGGCGCTGAAGTTGCCTGAGAATGTGGAGTTGGTGGCATGTGAAACCCGCATGTGGAGCATTCGTTTGTGTGGGATGCTCTACCAGGTTCATTCCTAGATAATGCACTCAAAGGGCACTAAGCATAGAGTGTGAAAACTGAGTTTCCTTGAGAGCTGCTTGGAAGCCTGATGGTGTGTGAAGTTAGTGAGCCAAATGGAGTTGTTCTCCCACAAGAACCACTCGGCTGATCCTTCTTCAATATGCCCTTCACCAACATGCAGTGTTTCCTTGATTGAATTACCTCTCACACCAATATTTGCGTCTAGAGCCTTTGCATTGAGGGCTATCTGAAAACGGCTGTGGCGCTGAAGTTGCCTGTGAATGTGGAGTTGGTGGCATGTGAAACCCGCATGTGGAGCATTCGTTTGTGTGGGATGCTCACCAAGCTTCATTTCAGTCCTAGGCACTCAAACGGCACTAAGCATAGAGTGTGAAAACTGAGTTTCCTTGAGAGCTGCTTGGAAGTCTGATGGTGTGTGAAGTTAGTGAGCCAAATGGAGTTGTTCTCCCACAAGAAAAACTCGGCTGATCCTTCTTCATTATGCCCTTCACCAACATGCAGTGTTTCCTTGATTGAATTAGCTCTCACACCAATATTTGCGTCTAGAGCCTTTGCATTGAGGGCTATCTGAAAACGGCTGTGGCGCTGAAGTTGCCTGTGAATGTGGAGTTGGTGGCATGTGAAACCCGCATGTGGAGCATTCGTTTGTGTGGGATGTTCTACCAGGTTCATTTCAGTCCTAGGCACTCAAAGATCACTAAGCATAGAGTGTGAAAACTGAGTTTCCTTGAGAGCTGCTTGGAAGCCTGATGGTGTGTGAAGTTAGTGAGCCAAATGGAGTTGTTCTCCCACAAGAACCACTCGGCTGATCCTTCTTCAATATGCCTTTCACCAACATGCACTGTTTCCTTCATTGAATTAACTCTCACACCAATATTTGCGTCTAGAGCCTTTGCATTGAGGGCTATCTGAAAACGGCTGTGGCGCTGAAGTTGCCTGTGAATGTGGAGTTGGTGGCATGTGAAACCCGCATGTGGAGCATTCGTTTGTGTGGGATGCTCACCAAGCTTCTTTGCAGTCCTAGGCACTCAAAGGGCACTAAGCATAGAGTGTGAAAACTGAGTTTCCTTGAGAGCTGCTTGGAAGCCTGATGGTGTGTGAAGTTAGTGAGCCAAATGGAGTTGTTCTCCCACAAGAACCACTCGGCTGATCCTTCTTCAATATGCCCTTCACCAACATGCAGTGTTTCCTTCATTGAATTAGCTCTCACACCAATAGTTGCGTCTAGAGCCTTTGCATTGAGGGCTATCTGAAAACGGCTGTGGCGCTGAAGTTGCCTGTGAATGTGGAGTTGGTGGCATGTGAAACCCGCATGTGGAGCATTCGTTTGTGTGGGATGCTCTACCAGGTTCATTTCAGTCCTAGGCACTCAAAGATCACTAAGCATAGAGTGTGAAAACTGAGTTTCCTTGAGAGCTGCTTGGAAGCCTGATGGTGTGTGAAGTTAGTGAGCCAAATGGAGTTGCTCTCCCACAAGAACCACTCGGCTGATCCTTCTTCAATATGCACTTCACCAACATGCAGTGTTTCCTTGATTGAAATAGCTCTCACACCAATATTTGTGTCTAGAGCCTTTGCATTGAGGGCTATCTGAAAACGGCTGTGGCGCTGAAGTTGCCTGAGAATGTGGAGTTGGTTTCATGTGAAACCCGCATGTGGAGCATTCGTTTGTGTGGGATGCTCACCAAGTTTCATTTCAGTCCTAGGCACTCAAAGGGCACTAAGCATAGAGTGTGAAAACTGAGTTTCCTTGAAAGCTGCTTGGAAGCCTGATGGTGTGTGAAGTTAGTGAGCCAAATGGAGTTGTTCTCCCACAAGAACCACTCGGCTGATCCTTCTTCAATATGCCCTTCACCAACATGCAGTGTTTCCTTGATTGAATTAGCTCTCACACCAATATTAGCGTCTAGAGCCTTTGCATTGAGGGCTATCTGAAAACGGCTGTGGCGCTGAAGTTGCCTGAGAATGTGGAGTTGGTGGCATGTGAAACCCGCATGTAAAGCACTCGTTTTTGTGGGATGCTCTACCAGGTTCATTCCTAGATAATGCACTCAAAGGGCACTAAGCATAGAGTGTGAAAACTGAGTTTCCTTGAGAGCTGCTTGGAAGCCTGATGGTGTGTGAAGTTAGTGAGCCAAATGGAGTTGTTCTCCCACAAGAACCACTCGGCTGATCCTTCTTCAATATGCCCTTCACCAACATGCAGTGTTTCCTTGATTGAATTACCTCTCACACCAATATTTGCGTCTAGAGCCTTTGCATTGAGGGCTATCTGAAAACGGCTGTGGCTCTGAAGTTGCCTGTGAATGTGGAGTTGGTGGCATGTGAAACCCGCATGTGGAGCATTCGTTTGTGTGGGATGCTCACCAAGCTTCATTTCAGTCCTAGGCACTCAAACGGCACTAAGCATAGAGTGTGAAAACTGAGTTTCCTTGAGAGCTGCTTGGAAGTCTGATGGTGTGTGAAGTTAGTGAGCCAAATGGAGTTGTTCTCCCACAAGAACCACTCGGCTGATCCTTCTTCAATATGCCCTTCACCAACATGCAGTGTTTCCTTGATTGAATTAGCTCTCACACCAATATTTGCGTCTAGAGCCTTTGCATTGAGGGCTATCTGAAAAAGGCTGTGGCGCTGAAGTTGCCTGTGAATGTGGAGTTGGTGGCATGTGAAACCCGCATGTGGAGCATTCGTTTGTGTGGGATGTTCTACCAGGTTCATTTCAGTCCTAGGCACTCAAAGATCACTAAGCATAGAGTGTGAAAACTGAGTTTCCTTGAGAGCTGCTTGGAAGCCTGATGGTGTGTGAAGTTAGTGAGCCAAATGGAGTTGTTCTCCCACAAGAACCACTCGGCTGATCCTTCTTCAATATGCCCTTCACCAACATGCAGTGTTTCCTTCATTGAATTAGCTCTCACACCAATATTTGCGTCTAGAGCCTTTGCATTGAGGGCTATCTGAAAACGGCTGTGGCGCTGAAGTTGCCTGTGAATGTGGAGTTGGTGGCATGTGAAACCCGCATGTGGAGCATTCGTTTGTGTGGGATGCTCTACCAGGTTCATTCCTAGATAATGCACTCAAAGGGCACTAAGCATAGAGTGTGAAAACTGAGTTTCCTTGAGAGCTGCTTGGAAGCCTGATGGTGTGTGAAGTTAGTGAGCCAAATGGAGTTGTTCTCCCACAAGAACCACTCGGCTGATCCTTCTTCAATATGCCCTTCACCAACATGCAGTGTTTCCTTCATTGAATTAGCTCTCACACCAATATTTGCGTCTAGAGCCTTTGCATTGAGGGCTATCTGAAAACGGCTGTGGCTCTGAAGTTGCCTGTGAATGTGGAGTTGGTGGCATGTGAAACCCGCATGTGGAGCATTCGTTTGTGTGGGATGCTCACCAAGTTTCATTTCAGTCCTAGGCACTCAAACGGCACTAAGCATAGAGTGTGAAAACTGAGTTTCCTTGAGAGCTGCTTGGAAGCCTGATGGTGTGTGAAGTTAGTGAGCCAAATGGAGTTGTTCTCCCACAAGAACCACTCGGCTGATCCTTCTTCAATATGCCCTTCACCAACATGCAGTGTTTCCTTGATTGAATTAGCTCTCACACCAATATTTGCGTCTAGAGCCTTTGCATTGAGGGCTATCTGAAAACGGCTGTGGCGCTGAAGTTGCCTGAGAATGTGGAGTTGGTGGCATGTGAAACCCGCATGTGGAGCACTCGTTTGTGTGGGATGCTGTACCAGGTTCATTCCTAGATAATGCACTCAAAGGAAACTAAGCATAGAGTGTGAAAACTGAGTTTCCTTGAGAGCTGCTTGGAAGCCTGATGGTGTGTGAAGTTAGTGAGCCAAATGGAGTTGTTCTCCCACAAGAACCACTCGGCTGATCCTTCTTCAATATGCCCTTCACCAACATGCAGTGTTTCCTTGATTGAATTAGCTCTCACACCAATATTTGCGTCTAGAGCCTTTGCATTGAGGGCTATCTGAAACGGCTGTGGCGCTGAAGTTGCCTGTGAATGTGGAGTTGGTGGCATGTGAAACCCGCATGTGGAGCATTCGTTTGTGTGGGATGTTCTACCAGGTTCATTTCAGTCCTAGGCACTCAAAGATCACTAAGCATAGAGTGTGAAAACTGAGTTTCCTTGAGAGCTGCTTGGAAGCCTGATGGTGTGTGAAGTTAGTGAGCCAAATGGAGTTGTTCTCCCACAAGAACCACTCGGCTGATCCTTCTTCAATATGCCCTTCACCAACATGCAGTGTTTCCTTGATTGAATTAGCTCTCACACCAATATTTGCGTCTAGAGCCTTTGCATTGAGGGCTATCTGAAAATGGCTGTGGCGCTGAAGTTGCTTGTGAATGTGGAGTTGGTGGCATGTGAAACCCGCATGTGGAGCATTCGTTTGTGTGGGATGCTCACCAAGCTTCATTTCAGTCCTAGGCACTCAAAGGGCACTAAGCATAGAGTGTGAAAACTGAGTTTCCTTGAGAGCTACTTGGAAGCCTGATGGTGTGTGAAGTTAGTGAGCCAAATGGAGTTGTTCTCCCACAAGAACCACTCGGCTGATCCTTCTTCAATATGCCCTTCACCAACATGCAGTGTTTCCTTGATTGAATTAGCTCTCACACCAATATTAGCGTCTAGAGCCTTTGCATTGAGGGCTATCTGAAAACGGCTGTGGCGCTGAAGTTGCCTGTGAATGTGGAGTTGGTGGCATGTGAAACCCTCATGTGGAGCATTCGTTTGTGTATAATGCTCTACCAGGTTCATTCCTAGATAATGCACTCAAAGGGCACTAAGCATAGAGTGTGAAAACTGAGTTTCCTTGAGAGCTGCTTGGAAGCCTGATGGTGTGTGAAGTTAGTGAGCCAAATGGAGTTGTTCTCCCAGAAGAACCACTCGGCTGATCCTTCTTCAATATGCCCTGCACCAACATGCAGTGTTTCCTTGATTGAATTAGCTCTCACACCAATATTTGCGTCTAGAGCCTTTGCATTGAGGGCTATCTGAAAACGGCTGTGGCGCTGAAGTTGCCTGTGAATGTGGAGTTTGAGGCATGTGAAACCCGCATGTGGAGCATTCGTTTGTGTGGGATGCTCACCAAGCTTCTTTTCAGTCCTAGGCACTCAAAGCGCACTAAGCATAGAGTGTGAAAACTGAGTTTCCTTGAGAGCTGCTTGGAAGCCTGATGGTGTGTGAAGTTAGTGAGCCAAATGGAGTTGTTCTCCCACAAGAACCACTCGGCTGATCCTTCTTCAATATGCCCTTCACCAACATGCAGTGTTTCCTTCATTGAATTAGCTCTCACACCAATATTTGCGTCTAGAGCCTTTGCATTGAGGGCTATCTGAAAACGGCTGTGGCTCTGAAGTTGCCTGTGAATGTGGAGTTGGTGGCATGTGAAACCCGCATGTGGAGCATTCGTTTGTCTGGGATGCTCTACCAGGTTCATTCCTAGATAATGCACTCAAAGGGCACTAAGCATAGAGTGTGAAAACTGAGTTTCCTTGAGAGCTGCTTGGAAGCCTGATGGTGTGTGAAGTTAGTGAGCCAAATGGAGTTGTTCTCCCACAAGAACCACTCGGCTGATCCTTCTTCAATATGCACTTCACCAACATGCAGTGTTTCCTTGATTGAATTACCTCTCACACCAATATTTGCGTCTAGAGCCTTTGCATTGAGGGCTATCTGAAAACGGCTGTGGCTCTGAAGTTGCCTGAGAATGTGGAGTTGGTGGCATGTGAAACCCGCATGTGGAGCATTCGTTTGTGTGGGATGCTCACCAAGTTTCATTTCAGTCCTAGGCACTCAAAGGGCACTAAGCATTGAGTGTGAAAACTGAGTTTCCTTGAGAGCTGCTTGGAAGCCTGATGGTGTGAAGTTAGTGAGCCAAATGGAGTTGTTCTCCCACAAGAACCACTCGGCTGATCCTTCTTCAATATGCCCTTCACCAACATGCAGTGTTTCCTTGATTGAATTAGCTCTCACACCAATATTTGCGTCTAGAGCCTTTGCATTGAGGGCTATCTGAAAACGGCTGTGGCGCTGAAGTTGCCTGAGAATGTGGAGTTGGTGGCATGTGAAACTCTCATGGGGAGCATTCGTTTGTGTGGGATGCTCTACCAGGTACATTCCTAGATAATGCACTCAAAGGAAACTAAGCATAGAGTGTGAAAACTTAGTTTCCTTGAGAGCTGCTTGGAAACCTGATGGTGTGTGAAGTTAGTGAGCCAAATGGAGTTGTTCTCCCACAAGAACCACTCGGCTGATCCTTCTTCAATATGCCTTTCACCAACACACAATGTTTCCTTGATTGAATTAACTCTCACACCAATATTTGCGTCTAGAGCCTTTGCATTGAGGGCTATCTGAAAACGGCTGTGGCGCTGAAGTTGCCTGTGAATGTGGAGTTGGTGGCATGTGAAACCCGCATGTGGAGCATTCGTTTGTGTGGGATGCTCTACCAGGTCATTCCTAGATAATGCACACAAAGGGCACTAAGCATAGAGTGTGAAAACTGAGTTTCCTTGAGAGCTGCTTGGAAGCCTGATGGTGTGTGAAGTTAGTGAGCCAAATGGAGTTGTTCTCCCACAAGAACCACTCGGCTGATCCTTCTTCAATATGCCCTTCACCAACATGCAGTGTTTCCTTGATTGAATTACCTCTCACACAAATATTTGCGTCTAGAGCCTTTGCATTGAGGGCTATCTGAAAACGGCTGTGGCGCTGAAGTTGCCTGAGAATGTGGAGTTGGTGGCATGTGAAACCCGCATGTGGAGCACTCGTTTGTGTGGGATGCTCTACCAGGTTCATTCCTAGATAATGCACTCAAAGGAAACTAAGCATAGAGTGTGAAAACTGAGTTTCCTTGAGAGCTGCTTGGAAGCCTGATGGTGTGTGAAGTTAGTGAGCCAAATGGAGTTGTTCTCCCACAAGAACCACTCGGCTGATCCTTCTTCAATATGCACTTCACCAACATGCAGTGTTTCCTTGATTGAATTACCTCTCACACCAATATTTGCGTCTAAACCCTTTGCATTGAGGGCTATCTGAAAACGGCTGTGGCTCTGAAGTTGCTTGAGAATGTGGAGTTGGTGGCATGTGAAACCCGCATGTGGAGCATTCGTTTGTGTGGGATGCTCACCAAGTTTCATTTCAGTCCTAGGCACTCAAAGGGCACTAAGCATTGAGAGTGAAAACTGAGTTTCCTTGAGAGCTGCTTGGAAGCCTGATGGTGTGAAGTTAGTGAGCCAAATGGAGTTGTTCTCCCACAAGAACCACTCGGCTGATCCTTCTTCAATATGCCCTTCACCAACATGCAGTGCTTCCTTGATTGAATTAGCTCTCACACCAATATTTGCGTCTAGAGACTTTGCATTGAGGGCTATCTGAAAACGGCTGTGGCGCTGAAGTTGCCTGAGAATGTGGAGTTGGTGGCATGTGAAACCCTCATGTGGAGCATTCGTTTGTGTGGGATGCTCTACCAGGTTCATTCCTAGATAATGCACTCAAAGGAAACTAAGCATAGAGTGTGAAAACTGAGTTTCCTTGAGAGCTGCTTGGAAGCCTGATGGTGTGTGAAGTTAGTGAGCCAAATGGAGTTGTTCTCCCACAAGAACCACTCGGCTGATCCTTCTTCAATATGCCCTTCACCAACATGCAGTGTTTCCTTGATTGAATTAGCTCTCACACCAATATTTGCGTCTAGAGCCTTTGCATTGAGGGCTATCTGAAAACGGCTGTGGCGCTGAAGTTGCCTGTGAATGTGGAGTTGGTGGCATGTGAAACCCGCATGTGGAGCATTCATTTGTGTGGGATGCTCTACCAGGTTCATTCCTAGATAATGCACTCAAAGGGCACTAAGCATAGAGTGTGAAAACTGAGTTTCCTTGAGAGCTGCTTGGAAGCCTGATGGTGTGTGAAGTTAGTGAGCCAAATGGAGTTGTTCTCCCACAAGAACCACTCGGCTGATCCTTCTTCTATATGCACTTCACCAACATGCAGTGTTTCCTTGATTGAAATAGCTCTCACACCAATATTTGGTTCTAAACCCTTTGCATTGAGGGCTATCTGAAAACGGCTGTGGCGCTGAAGTTGCCTGAGAATGTGGAGTTGGTGGCATGTGAAACCCGCATGTGGAGCATTCGTTTGTGTGGGATGCTCTACCAGGTTCATTCCTAGATAATGCACTCAAAGGCACTAAGCATAGAGTGTGAAAACTGAGTTTCCTTGAGAGCTGCTTGGAAGCCTGATGGTGTGTGAAGTTAGTGAGCCAAATGGAGTTGTTCTCCCACAAGAACCACTCGGCTGATCCTTCTTCAATATGCCCTTCACCAACATGCAGTGTTTCCTTGATTGAATTAGCTCTCACACCAATATTTGCATCTAGAGCCTTTGCATTGAGGGCTATCTGAAAACGGCTGTGGCGCTGAAGTTGCCTGTGAATGTGGAGTTGGTGGCATGTGAAACCCGCATGTGGAGCATTCGTTTGTGTGGGATGCTCACCAAGCTTCATTTCAGTCCTAGGCACTCAAAGGGCACTAAGCATAGAGTGTGAAAACTGAGTTTCCTTGAGAGCTGCTTGGAAGCCTGATGGTGTGTGAAGTTAGTGAGCCAAATGGAGTTGTTCTCCCACAAGAACCACTCGGCTGATCCTTCTTCAATATGCCCTTCACCAACATGCAGTGTTTCCTTGATTGAATTAGCTCTCACACAAATATTTGCGTCTAGAGCCTTTGCATTGAGGGCTATCTGAAAACGGCTGTGGCGCTGAAGTTGCCTGAGAATGTGGAGTTGGTGGCATGTGAAACCCGCATGTGGAGCATTCGTTTGTGTGGGATGCTCTACCAGGTTCATTCCTAGATAATGCACTCAAAGGGCACTAAGCATAGAGTGTGAAAACTGAGTTTCTTTGAGAGCTGCTTGGAAGCCTGATGGTGTGTGAAGTTAGTGAGCCAAATGGAGTTGTTCTCCCACAAGAACCACTCGGCTGATCCTTCTTCAATATGCCCTTCACCAACATGCAGTGTTTCCTTGATTGAATTAGCTCTCACACCAATATTTGCGTCTAGAGCCTTTGCATTGAGGGCTATCTGAAAACGGCTGTGGCGCTGAAGTTGCCTGAGAATGTGGAGTTGGTGGCATGTGAAAGCCGCATGTGGAGCATTCGTTTGTGTGGGATGCTCACCAAGCTTCATTTCAGTCCTAGGCACTCAAAGGGCACTAAGCATAGAGTGTGAAAACTGAGTTTCTTTGAGAGCTGCTTGGAAGCCTGATGGTGTGTGAAGTTAGTGAGCCAAATGGAGTTGTTCTCCCACAAGAACCACTCGGCTGATCCTTCTTCAATATGCCCTTCACCAACATGCAGTGTTTCCTTGATTGAATTAGCTCTCACACCAATATTTGCGTCTAGAGCCTTTGCATTGAGGGCTATCTGAAAACGGCTGTGGCGCTGAAGTTGCCTGTGAATGTGGAGTTGGTGGCATGTGAAACCCGCATGTGGAGCATTCGTTTGTGTGGGATGCTCTACCAGGTTCATTCCTAGATAATGCACTCAAAGGGCACTAAGATAGAGTGTGAAAACTGAGTTTCCTTGAGAGCTGCTTGGAAGCCTGATGGTGTGTGAAGTTAGTGAGCCAAATGGAGTTGTTCTCCCACAAGAACCACTCGGCTGATCCTTCTTCAATATGCCCTTCACCAACATGCAGTGTTTCCTTGATTGAATTAGCTCTCACACCAATATTTGCGTCTAGAGCCTTTGCATTGAGGGCTATCTGAAAACGGCGGTGGCGCTGAAGTTGCCTGTGAATGTGGAGTTGGTGGCATGTGAAACCCGCATGTGGAGTATTCGTATGTGTGGGATGCTCTACCAGGTTCATTCCTAGATAATGCACTCAAAGGGCACTAAGCATAGAGTGTGAAAACTGAGTTTCTTTGAGAGCTGCTTGGAAGCCTGATGGTGTGAGAAGTTAGTGAGCCAAATGGAGTTGTTCTCCCACAAGAACCACTCGGATGATCCTTCTTCAATATGCCCTTCACCAACATGCAGTGTTTCCTTGATTGAATTAGCTCTCACACCAATATTTGAGTCTAGAGCCTTTGCATTGAGGGCTATCTGAAAACGGCTGTGGCGCTGAAGTTGCCTGTGAATGTGGAGTTGGTGGCATGTGAAACCCGCATGTGGAGCATTCGTTTGTGTGGGATGCTCACCAAGCTTCATTTCAGTCCTAGGCACTCAAAGGGCACTAAGCATAGAGTGTGAAAACTGAGTTTCCTTGAGAGCTGCTTGGAAGCCTGATGGTGTGTGAAGTTAGTGAGCCAAATGGAGTTGTTCTCCCACAAGAACCACTCGGCTGATCCTTCTTCAATATGCCCTTCACCAACATGCAGTGTTTCCTTGATTGAATTAGCTCTCACACCAATATTTGCGTCTAGAGCCTTTGCATTGAGGGCTATCTGAAAACGGCTGTGGCGCTGAAGTTGCCTGTGAATGTGGAGTTGGTGGCATGTGAAACCCGCATGTGGAGCATTCGTATGTGTGGGATGCTCTACCAGGTTCATTCCTAGATAATGCACTCAAAGGGCACTAAGCATAGAGTGTGAAAACTGAGTTTCTTTGAGAGCTGCTTGGAAGCCTGATGGTGTGTGAAGTTAGTGAGCCAAATGGAGTTGTTCTCCCACAAGAACCACTCGGCTGATCCTTCTTCAATATGCCCTTCACCAACATGCAGTGTTTCCTTGATTGAATTAGCTCTCACACCAATATTTGCATCTAGAGCCTTTGCATTGAGGGCTATCTGAAAACGGCTGTGGTGCTGAAGTTGCCTGTGAATGTGGAGTTGGTGGCATGTGAAACCCGCATGTGGAGCATTCGTTTGTGTGGGATGCTCACCAAGCTTCATTTCAGTCCTAGGCACTCAAAGGGCACTAAGCATAGAGTGTGAAAACTGAGTTTCCTTGAGAGCTGCTTGGAAGCCTGATGGTGTGTGAAGTTAGTGAGCCAAATGGAGTTGTTCTCCCACAAGAACCACTCGGCTGATCCTTCTTCAATATGCCCTTCACCAACATGCAGTGTTTCCTTGATTGAATTAGCTCTCACACAAATATTTGCGTCTAGAGCCTTTGCATTGAGGGCTATCTGAAAACGGCTGTGGCGCTGAAGTTGCCTGTGAATGTGGAGTTGGTGGCATGTGAAACCCGCATGTGGAGCATTCGTTTGTGTGGGATGCTCTACCAGGTTCATTCCTAGAGAATGCACTCAAAGGGCACTAAGCATAGAGTGTGAAAACTGAGTTTCTTTGAGAGCTGCTTGGAAGCCTGATGGTGTGTGAAGTTAGTGAGCCAAATGGAGTTGTTCTCCCACAAGAACCACTCGGCTGATCCTTCTTCAATATGCCCTTCACCAACATGCAGTGTTTCCTTGATTGAATTAGCTCTCACATCAATATTTGCGTCTAGAGCCTTTGCATTGAGGGCTATCTGAAAACGGCTGTGGCGCTGAAGTTGCCTGTGAATGTGGAGTTGGTGGCATGTGAAACCCGCATGTGGAGCATTCGTTTGTGTGGGATGCTCTACCAGGTTCATTCCTAGATAATGCACTCAAAGGGCACTAAGCATAGAGTGTGAAAACTGAGTTTCCTTGAGAGCTGCTTGGAAGCCTGATGGTGTGTGAAGTTAGTGAGCCAAATGGAGTTGTTCTCCCACAAGAACCACTCGGCTGATCCTTCTTCAATATGCCCTTCACCAACATGCAGTGTTTCCTTGATTGAATTAGCTCTCACACCAATATTTGCGTCTAGAGCCTTTGCATTGAGGGCTATCTGAAAACGGCGGTGGCGCTGAAGTTGCCTGTGAATGTGGAGTTGGTGGCATGTGAAACCCGCATGTGGAGTATTCGTATGTGTGGGATGCTCTACCAGGTTCATTCCTAGATAATGCACTCAAAGGGCACGAAGCATAGAGTGTGAAAACTGAGTTTCTTTGAGAGCTGCTTGGAAGCCTGATGGTGTGAGAAGTTAGTGAGCCAAATGGAGTTGTTCTCCCACAAGAACCACTCGGCTGATCCTTCTTCAATATGCCCTTCACCAACATGCAGTGTTTCCTTGATTGAATTAGCTCTCACACCAATATTTGCGTCTAGAGCCTTTGCATTGAGGGCTATCTGAAAACGGCTGTGGCGCTGAAGTTGCCTGTGAATGTGGAGTTGGTGGCATGTGAAACCCGCATGTGGAGCATTCGTTTGTGTGGGATGCTCACCAAGCTTCATTTCAGTCCTAGGCACTCAAAGGGCACTAAGCATAGAGTGTGAAAACTGAGTTTCCTTGAGAGCTGCTTGGAAGCCTGATGGTGTGTGAAGTTAGTGAGCCAAATGGAGTTGTTCTCCCACAAGAACCACTCGGCTGATCCTTCTTCAATATGCCCTTCACCAACATGCAGTGTTTCCTTGATTGAATTAGCTCTCACACCAATATTTGCGTCTAGAGCCTTTGCATTGAGGGCTATCTGAAAACGGCGGTGGCGCTGAAGTTGCCTGTGAATGTGGAGTTGGTGGCATGTGAAACCCGCATGTGGAGTATTCGTATGTGTGGGATGCTCTACCAGGTTCATTCCTAGATAATGCACTCAAAGGGCACTAAGCATAGAGTGTGAAAACTGAGTTTCTTTGAGAGCTGCTTGGAAGCCTGATGGTGTGAGAAGTTAGTGAGCCAAATGGAGTTGTTCTCCCACAAGAACCACTCGGCTGATCCTTCTTCAATATGCCCTTCACCAACATGCAGTGTTTCCTTGATTGAATTAGCTCTCACACCAATATTTGAGTCTAGAGCCTTTGCATTGAGGGCTATCTGAAAACGGCTGTGGCGCT
Organism: Ochotona princeps; assembly: GCF_030435755.1. NCBI lineage: Eukaryota > Metazoa > Chordata > Mammalia > Lagomorpha > Ochotonidae > Ochotona > Ochotona princeps. The sequence continues at coordinate 13,584 of NW_026699358.1, read as the reverse complement.
GAAGTTGCCTGTGAATGTGGAGTTGGTGGCATGTGAAACCCGCATGTGGAGCATTCGTTTGTGTGGGATGCTCACCAAGCTTCATTTCAGTCCTAGGCACTCAAAGGGCACTAAGCATAGAGTGTGAAAACTGAGTTTCCTTGAGAGCTGCTTGGAAGCCTGATGGTGTGTGAAGTTAGTGAGCCAAATGGAGTTGTTCTCCCACAAGAACCACTCGGCTGATCCTTCTTCAATATGCCCTTCACCAACATGCAGTGTTTCCTTGATTGAATTAGCTCTCACACCAATATTTGCGTCTAGAGCCTTTGCATTGAGGGCTATCTGAAAACGGCTGTGGCGCTGAAGTTGCCTGTGAATGTGGAGTTGGTGGCATGTGAAACCCGCATGTGGAGCATTCGTATGTGTGGGATGCTCTACCAGGTTCATTCCTAGATAATGCACTCAAAGGGCACTAAGCATAGAGTGTGAAAACTGAGTTTCTTTGAGAGCTGCTTGGAAGCCTGATGGTGTGTGAAGTTAGTGAGCCAAATGGAGTTGTTCTCCCACAAGAACCACTCTGCTGATCCTTCTTCAATATGCCCTTCACCAACATGCAGTGTTTCCTTGATTGAATTAGCTCTCACACCAATATTTGCGTCTAGAGCCTTTGCATTGAGGGCTATCTGAAAACGGCTGTGGCGCTGAAGTTGCCTGTGAATGTGGAGTTGGTGGCATGTGAAACCCGCATGTAGAGCATTCGTTTGTGTGGGATGCTCTACCAGGTTCATTCCTAGATAATGCACTCAAAGGGCACTAAGATAGAGTGTGAAAACTGAGTTTCCTTGAGAGCTGCTTGGAAGCCTGATGGTGTGCGAAGTTAGTGAGCCAAATGGAGTTGTTCTCCCACAAGAACCACTCGGCTGATCCTTCTTCAATATGCCCTTCACCAACATGCAGTGTTTCCTTGATTGAATTAGCTCTCACACCAATATTTGCGTCTAGAGCCTTTGCATTGAGGGCTATCTGAAAACGGCTGTGGCGCTGAAGTTGCCTGTGAATGTGGAGTTGGTGGCATGTGAAACCCGCATGTGGAGCATTCGTTTGTGTGGGATGCTCTACCAGGTTCATTCCTAGATAATGCACTCAAAGGGCACTAAGCATAGAGTGTGAAAACTGAGTTTCCTTGAGAGCTGCTTGGAAGCCTGATGGTGTGTGAAGTTAGTGAGCCAAATGGAGTTGTTCTCCCACAAGAACCACTCGGCTGATCCTTCTTCAATATGCCCTTCACCAACATGCAGTGTTTCCTTGATTGAATTAGCTCTCACACCAATATTTGCGTCTAGAGCCTTTGCATTGAGGGCTATCTGAAAACGGGTGTGGCGCTGAAGTTGCCTGTGAATGTGGAGTTGGTTTCATGTGAAACCCGCATGTGGAGCATTCGTATGTGTGGGATGCTCTATCAGGTTCATTCCTAGATAATGCACTCAAAGGGCACTAAGCATAGAGTGTGAAAACTGAGTTTCCTTGAGAGCTGCTTGGAAGCCTGATGGTGTGTGAAGTTAGTGAGCCAAATGGAGTTGTTCTCCCACAAGAACCACTCGGCTGATCCTTCTTCAATATGCCCTTCACCAACATGCAGTGTTTCCTTGATTGAATTAGCTCTCGCACCAATATTTGCGTCTAGAGCCTTTGCATTGAGGGCTATCTGAAAACGGCGGTGGCGCTGAAGTTGCCTGTGAATGTGGAGTTGGTGGCATGTGAAACCCGCATGTGGAGCATTCGTTTGTGTGGGATGCTCACCAAGCTTCATTTCAGTCCTAGGCACTCAAAGGGCACTAAGCATAGAGTGTGAAAACTGAGTTTCCTTGAGAGCTGCTTGGAAGCCTGATGGTGTGTGAAGTTAGTGAGCCAAATGGAGTTGTTCTCCCACAAGAACCACTCGGCTGATCCTTCTTCAATATGCCCTTCACCAACATGCAGTGTTTCCTTGATTGAATTAGCTCTCACACCAATATTTGCGTCTAGAGCCTTTGCATTGAGGGCTATCTGAAAACGGCGGTGGCGCTGAAGTTGCCTGTGAATGTGGAGTTGGTGGCATGTGAAACCCGCATGTGGAGTATTCGTATGTGTGGGATGCTCTACCAGGTTCATTCCTAGATAATGCACTCAAAGGGCACTAAGCATAGAGTGTGAAAACTGAGTTTCTTTGAGAGCTGCTTGGAAGCCTGATGGTGTGAGAAGTTAGTGAGCCAAATGGAGTTGTTCTCCCACAAGAACCACTCGGATGATCCTTCTTCAATATGCCCTTCACCAACATGCAGTGTTTCCTTGATTGAATTAGCTCTCACACCAATATTTGAGTCTAGAGCCTTTGCATTGAGGGCTATCTGAAAACGGCTGTGGCGCTGAAGTTGCCTGTGAATGTGGAGTTGGTGGCATGTGAAACCCGCATGTGGAGCATTCGTTTGTGTGGGATGCTCACCAAGCTTCATTTCAGTCCTAGGCACTCAAAGGGCACTAAGCATAGAGTGTGAAAACTGAGTTTCCTTGAGAGCTGCTTGGAAGCCTGATGGTGTGTGAAGTTAGTGAGCCAAATGGAATTGTTCTCCCACAAGAACCACTCGGCTGATCCTTCTTCAATATGCCCTTCACCAACATGCAGTGTTTCCTTGATTGAATTAGCTCTCACACCAATATTTGCGTCTAGAGCCTTTGCATTGAGGGCTATCTGAAAACGGCTGTGGCGCTGAAGTTGCCTGTGAATGTGGAGTTGGTGGCATGTGAAACCCGCATGTGGAGTATTCGTATGTGTGGGATGCTCTACCAGGTTCATTCCTAGATAATGCACTCAAAGGGCACTAAGCATAGAGTGTGAAAACTGAGTTTCTTTGAGAGCTGCTTGGAAGCCTGATGGTGTGAGAAGTTAGTGAGCCAAATGGAGTTGTTCTCCCACAAGAACCACTCGGCTGATCCTTCTTCAATATGCCCTTCACCAACATGCAGTGTTTCCTTGATTGAATTAGCTCTCACACCAATATTTGAGTCTAGAGCCTTTGCATTGAGGGCTATCTGAAAACGGCTGTGGCGCTGAAGTTGCCTGTGAATGTGGAGTTGGTGGCATGTGAAACCCGCATGTGGAGCATTCGTATGTGTGGGATGCTCTACCAGGTTCATTCCTAGATAATGCACTCAAAGGGCACTAAGCATAGAGTGTGAAAACTGAGTTTCTTTGAGAGCTGCTTGGAAGCCTGATGGTGTGTGAAGTTAGTGAGCCAAATGGAGTTGTTCTCCCACAAGAACCACTCGGCTGATCCTTCTTCAATATGCCCTTCACCAACATGCAGTGTTTCCTTGATTGAATTAGCTCTCACACCAATATTTGCGTCTAGAGCCTTTGCATTGAGGGCTATCTGAAAACGGCTGTGGCGCTGAAGTTGCCTGTGAATGTGGAGTTGGTGGCATGTGAAACCCGCATGTAGAGCATTCGTTTGTGTGGGATGCTCTACCAGGTTCATTCCTAGATAATGCACTCAAAGGGCACTAAGATAGAGTGTGAAAACTGAGTTTCCTTGAGAGCTGCTTGGAAGCCTGATGGTGTGCGAAGTTAGTGAGCCAAATGGAGTTGTTCTCCCACAAGAACCACTCGGCTGATCCTTCTTCAATATGCCCTTCACCAACATGCAGTGTTTCCTTGATTGAATTAGCTCTCACACCAATATTTGCGTCTAGAGCCTTTGCATTGAGGGCTATCTGAAAACGGCTGTGGCGCTGAAGTTGCCTGTGAATGTGGAGTTGGTGGCATGTGAAACCCGCATGTGGAGCATTCGTTTGTGTGGGATGCTCTACCAGGTTCATTCCTAGATAATGCACTCAAAGGGCACTAAGCATAGAGTGTGAAAACTGAGTTTCCTTGAGAGCTGCTTGGAAGCCTGATGGTGTGTGAAGTTAGTGAGCCAAATGGAGTTGTTCTCCCACAAGAACCACTCGGCTGATCCTTCTTCAATATGCCCTTCACCAACATGCAGTGTTTCCTTGATTGAATTAGCTCTCACACCAATATTTGCGTCTAGAGCCTTTGCATTGAGGGCTATCTGAAAACGGCTGTGGCGCTGAAGTTGCCTGTGAATGTGGAGTTGGTTTCATGTGAAACCCGCATGTGGAGCATTCGTATGTGTGGGATGCTCTACCAGGTTCATTCCTAGATAATGCACTCAAAGGGCACTAAGCATAGAGTGTGAAAACTGAGTTTCCTTGAGAGCTGCTTGGAAGCCTGATGGTGTGTGAAGTTAGTGAGCCAAATGGAGTTGTTCTCCCACAAGAACCACTCGGCTGATCCTTCTTCAATATGCCCTTCACCAACATGCAGTGTTTCCTTGATTGAATTAGCTCTCGCACCAATATTTGCGTCTAGAGCCTTTGCATTGAGGGCTATCTGAAAACGGCTGTGGCGCTGAAGTTGCCTGAGAATGTGGAGTTGGTGGCATGTGAAACCCGCATGTGGAGCATTCGTTTGTGTGGGATGCTCACCAAGCTTCATTTCAGTCCTAGGCACTCAAAGGGCACTAAGCATAGAGTGTGAAAACTGAGTTTCTTTGAGAGCTGCTTGGAAGCCTGATGGTGTGAAGTTAGTGAGCCAAATGGAGTTGTTCTCCCACAAGAACCACTCGGCTGATCCTTCTTCAATATGCCCTTCACCAACATGCAGTGTTTCCTTGATTGAATTAGCTCTCACACCAATATTTGCGTCTAGAGCCTTTGCATTGAGGGCTATCTGAAAACGGCTGTGGCGCTGAAGTTGCCTGAGAATGTGGAGTTGGTGGCATGTGAAACCCGCATGTGGAGCATTCGTATGTGTGGGATGCTCTACCAGGTTCATTCCTAGATAATGCACTCAAAGGGAACTAAGCATAGAGTGTGAAAACTGAGTTTCCTTGAGAGCTGCTTGGAAGCCTGATGGTGTGTGAAGTTAGTGAGCCAAATGGAGTTGTTCTCCCACAAGAACCACTCGGCTGATCCTTCTTCAATATGCCTTTCACCAACATGCAGTGTTTCCTTGATTGAATTACCTCTCACACCAATATTTGCGTCTAGAGCCTTTGCATTGAGGGCTATCTGAAAACGGCTGTGGCGCTGAAGTTGCCTGTGAATGTGGAGTTGGTGGCATGTGAAACCCGCATGTGGAGCATTCGTTTGTGTGGGATGCTCACCAAGCTTCATTTCAGTCCTAGGCACTCAAAGGGCACTAAGCATAGAGTGTGAAAACTGAGTTTCCTTGAGAGCTGCTTGGAAGCCTGATGGTGTGTGAAGTTAGTGAGCCAAATGGAGTTGTTCTCCCACAAGAACCACTCGGCTGATCCTTCTTCAATATGCCCTTCACCAACATGCAGTGTTTCCTTGATTGAATTACCTCTCACACCAATATTTGCGTCTAGAGCCTTTGCATTGAGGGCTATCTGAAAACGGCTGTGGCGCTGAAGTTGCCTGTGAATGGGGAGTTGGTGGCATGTGAAACCCGCATGTGGAGCATTCGTATGTGTGGGATGCTCTACCAGGTTCATTCCTAGATAATGCACTCAAAGGGCACTAAGCATAGAGTGTGAAAACTGAGTTTCCTTGAGAGCTGCTTGGAAGCCTGATGGTGTGTGAAGTTAGTGAGCCAAATGGAGTTGTTCTCCCACAAGAACCACTCGGCTGATCCTTCTTCAATATGCCCTGCACCAACATGCAGTGTTTCCTTGATTGAATTAGCTCTCACACCAATATTTGCGTCTAGAGCCTTTGCATTGAGGGCTATCTGAAAACGGCTGTGGCGCTGAAGTTGCCTGAGAATGTGGAGTTGGTGGCATGTGAAAGCCGCATGTGGAGCATTCGTTTGTGTGGGATGCTCACCAAGCTTCATTTCAGTCCTAGGCACTCAAAGGGCACTAAGCATAGAGTGTGAAAACTGAGTTTCTTTGAGAGCTGCTTGGAAGCCTGATGGTGTGTGAAGTTAGTGAGCCAAATGGAGTTGTTCTCCCACAAGAACCACTCGGCTGATCCTTCTTCAATATGCCCTTCACCAACATGCAGTGTTTCCTTCATTGAATTAGCTCTCACACCAATATTTGCATCTAGAGCCTTTGCATTGAGGGCTATCTGAAAACGGCTGTGGCGCTGAAGTTGCCTGTGAATGTGGAGTTGGTGGCATGTGAAACCCGCATGTGGAGCATTCGTTTGTGTGGGATGCTCTACCAGGTTCATTCCTAGATAATGCACTCAAAGGGCACTAAGCATAGAGTGTGAAAACTGAGTTTCCTTGAGAGCTGCTTGGAAGCCTGATGGTGTGTGAAGTTAGTGAGCCAAATGGAGTTGTTCTCCCACAAGAACCACTCGGCTGATCCTTCTTCATATGCCCTTCACCAACATGCAGTGTTTCCTTGATTGAATTAGCTCTCACACCAATATTTGCGTCTAGAGCCTTTGCATTGAGGGCTATCTGAAAACGGCTGTGGCGCTGAAGTTGCCTGTGAATGTGGAGTTGGTGGCATGTGAAAGCCGCATGTGGAGCATTCGTTTGTGTGGGATGCTCACCAAGCTTCATTTCAGTCCTAGGCACTCAAAGGGCACTAAGCATAGAGTGTGAAAACTGAGTTTCTTTGAGAGCTGCTTGGAAGCCTGATGGTGTGAAGTTAGTGAGCCAAATGGAGTTGTTCTCCCACAAGAACCACTCGGCTGATCCTTCTTCAATATGCCCTTCACCAACATGCAGTGTTTCCTTGATTGAATTAGCTCTCACACCAATATTTGCGTCTAGAGCCTTTGCATTGAGGGCTATCTGAAAACGGCTGTGGCGCTGAAGTTGCCTGAGAATGTGGAGTTGGTGGCATGTGAAACCCGCATGTGGAGCATTCGTATGTGTGGGATGCTCTACCAGGTTCATTCCTAGATAATGCACTCAAAGGGAACTAAGCATAGAGTGTGAAAACTGAGTTTCCTTGAGAGCTGCTTGGAAGCCTGATGGTGTGTGAAGTTAGTGAGCCAAATGGAGTTGTTCTCCCACAAGAACCACTCGGCTGATCCTTCTTCAATATGCCTTTCACCAACATGCAGTGTTTCCTTGATTGAATTACCTCTCACACCAATATTTGCGTCTAGAGCCTTTGCATTGAGGGCTATCTGAAAACGGCTGTGGCGCTGAAGTTGCCTGTGAATGTGGAGTTGGTGGCATGTGAAACCCGCATGTGGAGCATTCGTTTGTGTGGGATGCTCACCAAGCTTCATTTCAGTCCTAGGCACTCAAAGGGCACTAAGCATAGAGTGTGAAAACTGAGTTTCCTTGAGAGCTGCTTGGAAGCCTGATGGTGTGTGAAGTTAGTGAGCCAAATGGAGTTGTTCTCCCACAAGAACCACTCGGCTGATCCTTCTTCAATATGCCCTGCACCAACATGCAGTGTTTCCTTGATTGAATTACCTCTCACACCAATATTTGCGTCTAGAGCCTTTGCATTGAGGGCTATCTGAAAACGGCTGTGGCGCTGAAGTTGCCTGTGAATGGGGAGTTGGTGGCATGTGAAACCCGCATGTGGAGCATTCGTATGTGTGGGATGCTCTACCAGGTTCATTCCTAGATAATGCACTCAAAGGGCACTAAGCATAGAGTGTGAAAACTGAGTTTCCTTGAGAGCTGCTTGGAAGCCTGATGGTGTGTGAAGTTAGTGAGCCAAATGGAGTTGTTCTCCCACAAGAACCACTCGGCTGATCCTTCTTCAATATGCCCTGCACCAACATGCAGTGTTTCCTTGATTGAATTAGCTCTCACACCAATATTTGCGTCTAGAGCCTTTGCATTGAGGGCTATCTGAAAACGGCTGTGGCGCTGAAGTTGCCTGAGAATGTGGAGTTGGTGGCATGTGAAAGCCGCATGTGGAGCATTCGTTTGTGTGGGATGCTCACCAAGCTTCATTTCAGTCCTAGGCACTCAAAGGGCACTAAGCATAGAGTGTGAAAACTGAGTTTCTTTGAGAGCTGCTTGGAAGCCTGATGGTGTGTGAAGTTAGTGAGCCAAATGGAGTTGTTCTCCCACAAGAACCACTCGGCTGATCCTTCTTCAATATGCCCTTCACCAACATGCAGTGTTTCCTTCATTGAATTAGCTCTCACACCAATATTTGCATCTAGAGCCTTTGCATTGAGGGCTATCTGAAAACGGCTGTGGCGCTGAAGTTGCCTGTGAATGTGGAGTTGGTGGCATGTGAAACCCGCATGTGGAGCATTCGTTTGTGTGGGATGCTCTACCAGGTTCATTCCTAGATAATGCACTCAAAGGGCACTAAGCATAGAGTGTGAAAACTGAGTTTCCTTGAGAGCTGCTTGGAAGCCTGATGGTGTGTGAAGTTAGTGAGCCAAATGGAGTTGTTCTCCCACAAGAACCACTCGGCTGATCCTTCTTCAATATGCCCTTCACCAACATGCAGTGTTTCCTTGATTGAATTAGCTCTCACACCAATATTTGCGTCTAGAGCCTTTGCATTGAGGGCTATCTGAAAACGGCTGTGGCGCTGAAGTTGCCTGTGAATGTGGAGTTGGTGGCATGTGAAAGCCGCATGTGGAGCATTCGTTTGTGTGGGATGCTCACCAAGCTTCATTTCAGTCCTAGGCACTCAAAGTGCACTAAGCATAGAGTGTGAAAACTGAGTTTCTTTGAGAGCTGCTTGGAAGCCTGATGGTGTGTGAAGTTAGTGAGCCAAATGGAGTTGTTCTCCCACAAGAACCACTCGGCTGATCCTTCTTCAATATGCCCTTCACCAACATGCAGTGTTTCCTTGATTGAATTAGCTCTCACACCAATATTTGCGTCTAGAGCCTTTGCATTGAGGGCTATCTGAAAACGGCTGTGGCGCTGAAGTTGCCTGTGAATGTGGAGTTGGTGGCATGTGAAACCCGCATGTGGAGCATTCGTTTGTGTGCGATGCTCTACCAGGTTCATTCCTAGATAATGCACTCAAAGGGCACTAAGCATAGAGTGTGAAAACTGAGTTTCTTTGAGAGCTGCTTGGAAGCCTGATGGTGTGAGAAGTTAGTGAGCCAAATGGAGTTGTTCTCCCACAAGAACCACTCGGCTGATCCTTCTTCAATATGCCCTTCACCAACATGCAGTGTTTCCTTGATTGAATTACCTCTCACACCAATATTTCAGTCTAGAGCCTTTGCATTGAGGGCTATCTGAAAACGGCTGTGGCGCTGAAGTTGCCTGTGAATGTGGAGTTGGTGGCATGTGAAACCCGCATGTGGAGCATTCGTTTGTGTGGGATGCTCACCAAGCTTCATTTCAGTCCTAGGCACTCAAAGGGCACTAAGCATAGAGTGTGAAAACTGAGTTTCCTTGAGAGCTGCTTGGAAGCCTGATGGTGTGTGAAGTTAGTGAGCCAAATGGAGTTGTTCTCCCACAAGAACCACTCGGCTGATCCTTCTTCAATATGCCCTTCACCAACATGCAGTGTTTCCTTGATTGAATTAGCTCTCACACCAATATTTGCGTCTAGAGCCTTTGCATTGAGGGCTATCTGAAAACGGCTGTGGCGCTGAAGTTGCCTGTGAATGTGGAGTTGGTGGCATGTGAAACCCGAATGTAGAGCATTCGTTTGTGTGGGATGCTCTACCAGGTTCATTCCTAGATAATGCACTCAAAGGGCACTAAGATAGAGTGTGAAAACTGAGTTTCCTTGAGAGCTGCTTGGAAGCCTGATGGTGTGTGAAGTTAGTGAGCCAACTGGAGTTGTTCTCCCACAAGAACCACTCGGCTGATCCTTCTTCAATATGCCCTTCACCAACATGCAGTGTTTCCTTGATTGAATTAGCTCTCACACCAATATTTGCGTCTAGAGCCTTTGCATTGAGGGCTATCTGAAAACGGCTGTGGCGCTGAAGTTGCCTGTGAATGTGGAGTTGGTGGCATGTGAAAGCCGCATGTGGAGCATTCGTTTGTGTGGGATGCTCACCAAGCTTCATTTCAGTGCTAGGCACTCAAAGGGCACTAAGCATAGAGTGTGAAAACTGAGTTTCCTTGAGAGCTGCTTGGAAGCCTGATGGTGTGTGAAGTTAGTGAGCCAAATGGAGTTGTTCTCCCACAAGAACCACTCGGCTGATCCTTCTTCAATATGCCCTTCACCAACATGCAGTGTTTCCTTGATTGAATTAGCTCTCACACCAATATTTGAGTCTAGAGCCTTTGCATTGAGGGCTATCTGAAAACGGCTGTGGCGCTGAAGTTGCCTGTGAATGTGGAGTTGGTGGCATGTGAAACCCGCATGTGGAGCATTCGATTGTGTGGGATGCTCTACCAGGTTCATTCCTAGATAATGCACTCAAAGGGCACTAAGCATAGAGTGTGAAAACTGAGTTTCTTTGAGAGCTGCTTGGAAGCCTGATGGTGTGTGAAGTTAGTGAGCCAAATGGAGTTGTTCTCCCACAAGAACCACTCGGCTGATCCTTCTTCAATATGCCCTTCACCAACATGCAGTGTTTCCTTGATTGAATTAGCTCTCACACCAATATTTGCGTCTAGAGCCTTTGCATTGAGGGCTATCTGAAAACGGCTGTGGCGCTGAAGTTGCCTGTGAATGTGGAGTTGGTGGCATGTGAAACCCGCATGTGGAGCATTCGTTTTTGTGGGATGCTCTACCAGGTTCATTCCTAGATAATGCACTGAAAGGGCACTAAGATAGAGTGTGAAAACTGAGTTTCCTTGAGAGCTGCTTGGAAGCCTGATGGTGTGTGAAGTTAGTGAGCCAAATGGAGTTGTTCTCCCACAAGAACCACTCGGCTGATCCTTCTTCAATATGCCCTTCACCAACATGCAGTGTTTCCTTGATTGAATTAGCTCTCACACCAATATTTGCGTCTAGAGCCTTTGCATTGAGGGCTATCTGAAAATGGCTGTGGCGCTGAAGTTGCCTGTGAATGTGGAGTTGGTGGCATGTGAAACCCGAATGTGGAGCATTCGTTTGTGTGGGATGCTCACCAAACTTCATTTCAGTCCTAGGCACTCAAAGGGCACTAAGCATAGAGTGTGAAAACTGAGTTTCCTTGAGAGCTGCTTGGAAGCCTGATGGTGTGTGAAGTTAGTGAGCCAAATGGAGTTGGTCTCCCACAAGAACCACTCGGCTGATCCTTCTTCAATATGCCCTTCACCAACATGCAGTGTTTCCTTGATTGAATTAGCTCTCACACCAATATTTGCGTCTAGAGCCTTTGCATTGAGGGCTATCTGAAAACGGCTGTGGCACTGAAGTTGCCTGAGAATGTGGAGTTGGTGGCATGTGAAACCCGCATGTGGAGCATTCGTTTGTGTGGGATGCTCTACCAGGTTCATTCCTAGATAATGCACTCAAAGGGCACTAAGCATAGAGTGTGAAAACTGAGTTTCCTTGAGAGCTGCTTGGAAGCCTGATGGTGTGTGAAGTTAGTGAGCCAAATGGAGTTGTTCTCCCACAAGAACCACTCTGCTGATCCTTCTTCAATATGCCCTTCACCAACATGCAGTGTTTCCTTGATTGAATTAGCTCTCACACCAATATTTGCGTCTAGAGCCTTTGCATTGAGGGCTATCTGAAAACGGCTGTGGCGCTGAAGTTGCCTGTGAATGTGGAGTTGGTGGCATGTGAAACCCGCATGTGGAGCATTCGTTTGTGTGGGATGCTCACCAAGCTTCATTTCAGTCCTAGGCACTCAAAGGGCACTAAGCATAGAGTGTGAAAACTGAGTTTCCTTGAGAGCTGCTTGGAAGCCTGATGGTGTGTGAAGTTAGTGAGCCAAATGGAGTTGTTCTCCCACAAGAACCACTCGGCTGATCCTTCTTCAATATGCCCTTCACCAACATGCAGTGTTTCCTTGATTGAATTACCTCTCACACCAATATTTGCGTCTAGAGCCTTTGCATTGAGGGCTATCTGAAAACGGCTGTGGCGCTGAAGTTGCCTGTGAATGTGGAGTTGGTGGCATGTGAAACCCGCATGTGGAGGATTCGTTTGTGTGGGATGCTCACCAAGCTTCATTTCAGTCCTATGCACTCAAAGGGCACTAAGCATAGAGTGTGAAAACTGAGTTTCCTTGAGAGCTGCTTGGAAGCCTGATGGTGTGTGAAGTTAGTGAGCCAAATGGAGTTGTTCTCCCACAAGAACCACTCGGCTGATCCTTCTTCAATATGCCCTTCACCAACATGCAGTGTTTCCTTGATTGAATTAGCTCTCACACCAATATTTGCGTCTAGAGCCTTTGCATTGAGGGCTATCTGAAAACGGCTGTGGCGCTGAAGTTGCCTGTGAATGTGGAGTTGGTGGCATGTGAAACCCGCATGTGGAGCATTCGTTTGTGTGGGATGCTCACCAAGCTTCATTTCAGTCCTAGGCACTCAAAGGGCACTAAGCATAGAGTGTGAAAACTGAGTTTCCTTGAGAGCTGCTTGGAAGCCTGATGGTGTGTGAAGTTAGTGAGCCAAATGGAGTTGTTCTCCCACAAGAACCACTCGGCTGATCCTTCTTCAATATGCCCTTCACCAACATGCAGTGTTTCCTTGATTGAATTAGCTCTCACACCAATATTTGAGTCTAGAGCCTTTGCATTGAGGGCTATCTGAAAACGGCTGTGGCGCTGAAGTTGCCTGTGAATGTGGAGTTGGTGGCATGTGAAACCCGCATGTGGAGCATTCGTATGTGTGGGATGCTCTACCAGGTTCATTTCTAGATAATGCACTCAAAGGGCACTAAGCATAGAGTGTGAAAACTGAGTTTCTTTGAGAGCTGCTTGGAAGCCTGATGGTGTGTGAAGTTAGTGAGCCAAATGGAGTTGTTCTCCCACAAGAACCACTCGGCTGATCCTTCTTCAATATGCCCTTCACCAACATGCAGTGTTTCCTTGATTGAATTAGCTCTCACACCAATATTTGCGTCTAGAGCCTTTGCATTGAGGGCTATCTGAAAACGGCTGTGGCGCTGAAGTTGCCTGTGAATGTGGAGTTGGTGGCATGTGAAACCCGCATGTGGAGCATTCGTATGTGTGGGATGCTCTACCAGGTTCATTCTTACATAATGCACTCAAAGGGCACTAAGATAGAGTGTGAAAACTGAGTTTCTTTGAGAGCTGCTTGGAAGCCTGATGGTGTGTGAAGTTAGTGAGCCAAATGGAGTTGTTCTCCCACAAGAACCACTCGGCTGATCCTTCTTCAATATGCCCTTCACCAACATGCAGTGTTTCCTTGATTGAATTACCTCTCACACCAATATTTGCGTCTAGAGCCTTTGCATTGAGGGCTATCTGAAAATGGCTGTGGCGCTGAAGTTGCCTGAGAATGTGGAGTTGGTGGCATGTGAAACCCGCATGTGGAGCATTCGTATGTGTGGGATGCTCACCAAGCTTCATTTCAGTCCTAGGCACTCAAAGGGCACTAAGCATAGAGTGTGAAAACTGAGTTTCCTTGAGAGCTGCTTGGAAGCCTGATGGTGTGTGAAGTTAGTGAGCCAAATGGAGTTGTTCTCCCACAAGAACCACTCGGCTGATCCTTCTTCAATATGCCCTTCACCAACATGCAGTGTTTCCTTGATTGAATTAGCTCTCACACCAATATTTGCG